>NC_041388.1:419218118-419252664 GCF_002162155.2 Triticum dicoccoides | reverse complement strand
CCCGCCACTATCGGTGACCACTGCCCCCATCCTGAACCCTAAGATAGATAGTGGGGTACCTCTCCGGCAAGCCCCCTCCCCGTCGTGGCTGGTTCTTCCTTCACCCCAGCGAGCCCCTCCACCCCCTGAAAATCGACTGACCCAAAAGTCGGTTCCGTCGACTGAAGTGTAGCTAAATCGGAGCAACATCGCAAGCAAGAGCAAGAGCGAGAGCAGCAGCGCGAGCAAGAGCAATAGCAAGAGCAGACCAGGCAGGGGACCGAGAGCAAGAGCAGAGCAGCAGCGCAAGCGAGAGCTAAAGCAGCAGCAGCTCCTACTGATGTGGATGTCGCCGCCGAGGGCGCGACACTGTGGAGGAAGTGGCCGGCGACGCCGCTGTGGATGGAGCCGCGCCGTGTCGGCTCGGGACCGAGCGCCGGCAGCACCGTGAGATCGAATCAAGAAGAAAATGCGGTCATTAGTGTACAACCTCTTTGGTGGCGCCGATTAGGCTGCAACTTCATCTGAGGAAACGGTGATAATGATGCTCTTCTGGTGGTGCAGGTGAAGACGGTGGTGTGGGAATGGAGGTGGCGCGAAAGACAAGGGGAATGCCGGGGCAGATCGACGACGGATCCTCATCCGGTACGGTGGATGAGGGACGTCGATGTGTTGCTGTTGATGACGTCGTTGGGGAAGAGGCTCCGGCTGGGTGGCGGACGGAGCAGGGTGTGGGGTTTCGTCGCGGGTTTTCGCGGCCTCGGTGTACGAATGGGTGGGCGGATGGGATGGCAGTGGGGAATCATGGCTTAGAGACGCGCTTGTCCAAAATGTGGGGTAAGTTACGAAAGTACCCCCATCGATTTGAGGTGGTTCTTTCGGTTCAGGGGTACCACGGGCATTTCGCATGTCGGGATTTCACAGGAGGTGGGAGTTTTCGCGCGCGTTGTAATTTCAGAATAGCAAGGCGTGGGTTGAGATGGAGGGATTTGTCAGAGCACAACGAGACAAAGATATATCTTAAATATTTTGGGCTAACAAGGCGTGGGTTGAAATTTCCGGACAAGCCTAACGTGTACTGTACCAAATCAATGCGCACTACAAATGCCATTCAAAACTTTGAATTCATGTTATGTTCAATTAAAATATTTCGCTACGTGTATAATGCACGCAACCTACTACTCAAATGAACGTTTTAGTGCATTCCAAACATATATACTACCGCTTCAATATGAACTAAATTTGAATCCGTTTCTCTATTTGAATAAGATCTACAGTAACGATTGTTGTGAAGTCAAAGCATTTGAATTCGTTTATCTGTTTTAATAAGATCTACAATCATCATTATTGTCAAGTTAAACCATCGTTTGTGTATTATCTTCACATCACACCACATGATTAGTCTCGAGTTACATATGAACTATGTGTACTATATGAACTCGAACTAGATTTTTTGAATCCACTTTATTTTGATTCCAAATCACATTACATTTATAGCTCTAGCTAGATCTTCATAGTCTAAGCCAGGTCTCATATGTATAATGTGTTTATCACATTATGTATGGTGCCCCGCCCCCTACGCCTACAAGTATTTAGATGTGAGTTGCAAACACCACACATTACCACAAATTCAAATAAAATGCAAGAATGTTCGATATATAGTATTGTTTAGATTGTTCGATATTTAGTTGAAAGCTGCAAATGCCACACATTATCACAAATTCAAATAAAATGTGAGATTGTTTGATGTATAGTATGGTTTAGATTGTTCGGCACTTAGCTGTGAGTTGCAAACGCCATGCATTATCACATTATGGTATAACATGTGCACATCACGTGTATCACCGCTATATTCATGCATGCAATGTTTAAAACACTATGATCTCCTATTCAAATATATGAATCCGCTTTCATATCAAATTATGATCTTTGTTAGTCTCTTACACCCACACAATCCTCCAACCTTTGTAGCTACCACTAACTTTCTCTCGCGCATGCACACGCCCTCCTCGCCCTCCCCCTACCTCGATATTCTATCCACCGGGCACATTCATTTTTTTCTTTAGGTCGTTCTCCCAGAGTCTCCACAACTCCTTTCCGATACACACCGATCGATAAACCTCTCCAGCGATGCCTGCCTACAACATACACACACACACCTTCAATCTCCTCCTTTATGTGTCCTTGCCTCGTGTCTCTCATACAGTCAGACACACGTGTAAACTCTCGTCCCTCTTTTCATCGATCTCACAACCGCACACTCCTCCCCCTATCTAGCTAGTAGTTGGGCCTCACGCACCACCTCCTAGATCCATTCTCTCTGTCTATCTGTCTTGCTGGGCCTTATTTGCCTCTAACAAATGGACGTACACCGACCGATCTCTCGCTATACATATAGCTACCTAGGTCCTTATAACTCGTTTTTACCCACACGTCAATCGATCTACCTCATTAGTTGTGTCTCTCCCTTCCTCCGACAAACAACAATTGATCTACCGATCTAGTTAGGTTTGCTTACCAAACACATGGTTCCCCTTCATCATCCATGGATGCGTCCCGACAGATCTATCACGCACAGGCACACAAAGAAACACATCCTCACTCTTATTGATAACATTGCAGTTCCACCCTCAGTTTGTCTAGTAGGCCTCTCCCACCATCTACGAGAAGCAACTCCATCACCCATCCAACACTCTACCCCTCTCCCTCCCTCTCCCTCCCTCTCTCTCCTCTCTCTCTCTGTCCCATCATATTTCCCGTCCTTCAGTTATGTACGGATGTCGACCGATCTCCCTCAAGACATAGCTGGGTCTCTCCTTCTCAACACATATACGAGTCGTTCTACCTCTATAGTTAGGCCTCTGCCTACCCCTCCCCCCACCCCCCACACACACCGATACATCGAGCGCTCTAGTCATATCTCCCTGCCACACACAAACTTGACATGTGCCCTCTAACGTTCTGGTAGGCCAGTCGCCCTATATCTTTGACTTGCACGCACACACACACAATTTCGATGGCTCTCTTCATCGATCTCGCACCCACCCACTTGATCCTCTCTTCGACTCTATCAATAGCTATGACCCCTCCCTCTCTTCTCGTGGATTGCCTGACCCTCTATGTATGATATGGATAGGCCTCCATTTCACACACATTGCATGCAAAATTTTGTTTGAGATGTCATCGACACATATTCCCACAAATAATTCATGAAATCAACCCCCACCCCACCCCCAACCCAAAACAAAAAACACTCACGAACGCGGTTTGTATCTCTCACACACACACGTAGGTGGGGGACGTGCACGAAGAGAAGAGGTGCATTCACAGCGCACGTACTCCCGTCTCTTTCCCAACCACACCCGCGCGGGTACACGGTGGAGCTCATTTCTGTACGAAAAAGGCAGCCCACGTGGTAATTTGGCACGTGTACTGGTTGTCCACTTGGTGGAGGGAGGATCATCTACCACGGGTGAACAAACAAATTGCGACTTGACGTGTTATGTTAAAAAAAAGAGGCAAACCATGTGGGGCCTACCTTAGAGGCAAGTGATGACCCAAAGTATAGGGGATCTATCATAGTCCTTTCGATAAGTAAGAGTGTCGAACCCAATGAGGAGCAGAAGGAAATGATAAGCGATTCTCAGCAACGTATTCTCTGCAAGCACTGAAATAAGTGGTAACAGATAGTTTTGTGATAAGATAATTTGTAACGAGCAACAAGTAACAAAAGTAAATAAAGTGCAGCAAGGTGGCCCAATCCTTTTCGTAGCAAAGGACAAGCCTGGACAAACTCTTATATAAGGAAAAGCGCTCCCGAGGACACATGGGAATATCATCAAACTAGTTTTCATCACGTTCATATGATTTGCGTTCGGTACTTTGATAATTTGACATGTGGGTGGACCGGTGCTTGGTTGCTGTTCTTACTTGAGAAAGCATCCCACTTATGATTAACCTCTATTGCAAGCATCTGCAACTACAACAAAAGTATGAAGGTAAACCTAACCATAGCATGAAACATATGGATCCAAATCAGCCCCTTACGAAGCAACGCATAAACTAGGGTTTAAGCTTCTGTCACTCTAGCAACCCATCATCTACTTATTACTTCCCAATGCCTTCTTCTAGGCCCAAATAATGGTGAAGTGTTATGTAGTCGACGTTCACATAACACCACTAGAGGCTAGACAACATACATCTCATCAAAATATCGAACGAATACCAAATTCACAGGACTACTAATAGCAAGACTTCTCCCTTGTCCTCAGGAACAAACATAACTACTCACAAAGCATATTCATGTTCATAATCAGAGGGGTAATAGTATGCATAAAGGATCTGAACATATGATCTTCCACCAATTAAACCAACTAGCATCAACTACAAGGAGTAATTAACACTACTAGCAACCTACTAGCACCAATCCCGAACTTGGAGACAAGAATTGGATACAAGAGATGAACTAGGGTTTTGAGATGAGATGGAGCTGATGAAGATGTTGATGGAGATTGCCGTCTCCCAATGAGAGGAGCGTTGGTGATGACGAAGGCGATGATTTCCCCCTCCGGGAGAGAAGTTTCCCCGGCAGAACAGCTCTGCTGGAGCCCTAGATTGGTTCCGCCAAGGTTCCGCCTCGTGGCGGCGGAGTTTTGTCCCGAAAGGTTGCTTCTGGTTTTATTCTCGACGAAAGACTTCATATAGCAGAAGATGGTCATCGGAGAGCCACCAGGAGGCCCACGAGGTAGGGGGGCGCCCCCACCCTCGTGGACAGGGTGTGGGCCCCCTGGTCTTCATCTTTGGTGAGGATTTTTCATTATTTATTATAAGGTATTCCGTGGAGTTTCAGGACTTTTGGAGTTGTGCAGAATAGGTCTCTAATATTTGCTCCTTTTCCAGCCCAGAATTCCAACTGCCGGCATTCTCCCTCCTTCTGTAAACCTTATAAAATAAGAGAGAATAGCTATAAGTATTGTGACATAATGTGAAATAACAGCCCATAATGTAATAAATATCGATATAAAAGCATGATGCAAAATGGACGTATCAACTCCCCCAAGCTTAGACCTCGCTTGTCCTCAAGCGAAAGCCGATAACAATAAATATATCCCCGTGTTTAGAGGTAGAGGCGTCGATACAAATAAAATACGGACATGAAGGCATCATGATTATTCTCATAACAACAACATATATAGATATTGTCATATGATTACTTATGTTCAAGTGATGATCTATTCACAATGCAAAAGTATGAATCAGAAACCTTATTGAGAACCAACAAACTATAACCTTAGTCACTGAAGCAATTGCAATTTATCATAACATTGGAAAGAGTCTATGTCAGAGCTAAAAAGCAAGTCCACATACTCAACTATCATCTAGTCCTTCATAATTGCTAACACTTACGCAATACTTGTGGTTATGGAGTTTTAATTGGACACAGAGAAAGATAGGGGCTTATAGTTTCGCCCCACAACCTTTTACCTCGAGGGTAAGGTCAACAATAATAACTCATGCCCCCCTATATCAAATTAGATATATATATCGGGTTCTTTCCAACATGCTGGGCTTGCAAAAGGATAAAATGAAAAAGGAAGAGGTGAAGATCCCGATGACACTTGCATAAGGTAGAAGATAATAATAAAAGATAGGCCCTTCGCAAAGGGAAGCAGAGGTTGCCATGCGCTTTTATGGTTGGATGCACAAAATCTTAATGCGAAAGAACGTCACTTTATATTGCCCCTTGTGATATGAACCTTTATTATGCAGTCCGTCGCTTTTATTACTTCCACATCACAAGATCGTATAAAGCTTATTTCTCCCACACTAATCATACATATTTAGAGAAATTTTTATTGCTTTGCACCGATGAAAACTTACTTGAAGGATCTTACTCAATCCATAGGTAGATATGGTGGACTCTCATAGCCAAACTGGTTTAAGGGTATTTGGAAGCACAAGTAGTATCTCTACTTGGTGCTGAGAATTTGGCTAGCATGAGGGGGAAAGGCAAGCTCAACATGTTGGATGATCCATGACAACATACTTTATCTCAGATATAAGAAAACATAACCCATTACGTTGTCTTCCTTGTCCAACATCAACTCTTTAGCATGTCATATTTTGATGAGTGCTCCCAATCATAAAAGATGTCAATAATAGTATATTTATATGTGAAACCTCTCTTTCCTTATTACTTCCTATTAATTGCAACAATGACCAAAGCTATGCCTACCAACTCCCAACAACTTTTGATCGTCACACTCTTTCTATGTGAAGTCATTACTATCAATAAGATCAATATGATCTCTTGTTTCTTCTTATTCTTTTTCTCTTTTCTTTTATTCACCCAAGATCATAGCAAGAAAATCAAGCCCTTGACTCAACACTAATCTTTATTATATAGCTCACGGACTCGATTACATAGAGAGATCATAAGGCAAAACTCAAAACTAGATCATGCCATAAACTTTATTCTACTAGATCAAAATACTACTAATAGGATCGAACTAAGGAAAATGGTAAAGATAGGAGTTGTGATTGTGATACGATACCGGGGCACCTCCCCCAAGCTTGGCTATTGCCAAGGGGAGTGCCCATACCCATGTGATTATATCTCCTTGGTTGGTGAAGAAGGTGGAGGTGTTGTTGATGATGCGGGCTTGTCATCCATCTTCCAAGGCATGGGTTCGCCATCATAGAGGGATGATCGAGTCTCCGGAATCCTCGAATCTGTAGCCAAACTCATTCTTTTGAATCTATATTCATACTCACAGTTTTGGTTTTGCAGGTCATAGATTTGGGCTTGGAGGTGCTCGATCTTCTCATGTAGCTTGAAGATGGCCTCCTCGGTGTTCTTGGCATCCGGCTTGCAGTTGTTAGTGAACTCCATGAGCATCGTGTGGGTAGCGTTGATCCCACGCTCCACCATCCCCTGGCACTTGAAAACTTGTTGCTCCATTGCTTCGAGCCTTGTCTCCACGCTTCCGGTTCCCTTTGGTCCCTCAGCATCGCGGATGTGCAGCAACCCATCACGCATCTCAATGGTTTGAGGGTGTCGCAGCACCTCCGCGAGGTAAGGGTTGATGACCTACTCGAAGAACTTGTCATTGGAAGCACTTGGGGACGTCATGATAATCTAGATCTGTCAGAAAAACAGCTCGAAACAAGAACAGAGAATATTTGCGTGATACGGGAGTCAAAACCTTGGGAGAATATATAGTGAATTTTTACCGACCAAAATACGTATCGTGCAAGAAAACGGAGTCCGGAAGGCGCACGAGGTGCTCACGAGGTAGGGGGCGCCCTCCACCCTCGTGGGGCCCTCGTGTCCTTCCTGGATTGCTACTTAATTTTCTATTTTTCTAGATATTCCAAAATGGAGAAATATTGCCTTAAAAATTGTTTTGGAGTCGGTTTACTTACCGTACCACATACCTATTCCTTTTCGGAGTCTGAAACATTCTGGAAAGTGTCCCTTATGTATTCCTTTGGGGTCACGGTTTCAATAATATTGGTTTGAATATTTATGGGATTACCTGAGATATAGTGTTTAATTCTCCGACCATTTACCACCTTCGGATTTGTGCCTACGAAGTTGTTGATTTTTATGGCACTGGAACGATAGACCTCCTCGATAACATACGGGCCTTCCCATATAGAGAGAAGTTTTCCTGCAAAAAAATCTTAAACGAGAGTTGTATAGTAATACATAATCACCTACATTAAACTCATGCTTTTGTATCCTTTTGTCATGCCATCTTTTAACCTTTTCTTTAAACAACTTGTCATTTTCATAAGCTTGGGTTCTCCATTCATCAAGTGAGATAATATCAAATAACCTCTTTTCATCGGCAAGTTTGAAATCATAGTTGAGCTCTTTAATAGCCCACTATGCCTTATGTTCTAGTTCCAGAGGTAAGTGGCATGCTTTTCCATATACCATTTTATATGGAGACATACCCATAGGATTTTTATATGCAGTTCTATAGGCCCATAATGCATCATCAAGTTTCTTGGACCAATTCTTTCTAGACCTATTGACAGTCTTTTGCAAAATTAATTTGAGTTCTCTATTACTCAATTCTACTTGACCACTAGACTGTGGGTGATACGGAGATGCAATTCTATCATTGACGTCATATTTAGCAAGCATTTTACGGAAAGCATCATGAATAAAATGTGAACCACCATCAGTCATTAAATATCTAGGGACTCCAAACCTCGAAAAATAACTTCTTTAAACATTTTAATAGAAGTGTTATGATCAGCACTACTAGTTCGAATAGCTTCTACCCACTTAGTAACGTAATCAACAGCAACTAAAATATGTGTATATCCATTAGAGGCAGGAAAAGGTCCCATATAATCAAAGCCCCAAACATCAAACGATTCAATAACAAGTGAATAATTCATATGCATTTCTTGACGTCTACTAATATTACCAATTCTTTGACATTCATCACAAGATAGGACAAACTTACGGGCATCCTTGAAGAGAGTAGGCCAATAAAAACCGGATTGCAATACCTTATGTGCAATTCTATCTCCCACGTGGTGTCCTCCATAAGTTTCAAAGTGGCACTTGCATAGGATCTATTCCTGTTCATGCTCAGGTACACAACGTCTAATAACACCATCTACTCCTTCTTTATAAAGATGTGGGTCAAACCAAAAGTAATATCTCAAATCATAGAAGAACTTTTTCTTTTGTTGGTATGTGAAGCTAGGTGGTATGAATTTAGCAACAATGTAATTAGCATAATCAGCATACCAAGGAGTGCTACGAGAAGCACTTATGACATTTAAGTGTTCATCAGGAAAGCTATCATCAATAGGTAGTGGGTCATCAAGAACATTCTCTAACCTAGATAAGTTGTCTGCAACGGGGATCTCAGCTCCTCTTCTATCAACAATATGCAAATCAAATTCTTGTAGCAAGAGAGCCCATCTAATAAGTCTAGGTTTAGCATCTTTCTTCTCCATAAGATATTTTTAGCAGCATGATCAGTGTGAATAGTTACTTTAGAATCAACAATATAAGGTCTGAACTTATCACAAGCAAATACAACTGCTAAAAGTTCTTTTTCAGTAGTAGCATAATTTCTTTGAGCATTGTCTAGAGTCTTACTAGCATAATGGATAACATTTAATTTCTTATCAACTCTTTGCCCTAGAACAGCACCTACATGATAATCGCTAGCATCACACATAATTTCAAAGGGTAAATTCCAATCAGGTGGCTGAACAATAGGTGCAGAGACTAATGCTTTCTTAAGTATTTCAAATGCTTCTACACAATCATCATCAAAGACAAATGGTATATCTTTTTGTAATAAATTAGTCAGAGGCCGAGCAATTTTTGAGAAGTCCTTAATGAACCTCCTATAAAATCCGGCGTGACCAAGGAAACCTCTTATACCTTTGATGTCCTTGGGACACGACATCTTTTCAATAGCATCAACCTTGGCTTTATCAACTTCAATACCTCTTTCAGAAACTTTATGCCCCAAGACAATACCTTCATTAACCATAAAGTGGCACTTTTCCCAATTCAAGACAAGATTAGTTTCTTCACATCTCTGCAAAACTCGATCAAGATTGCTCAAGCAATCATCAAAAGAAGATCCATAGACGAAAAAGTTGTCCATGAAAACCTCACAAATCTTTTCACAAAAGTCAGAGAATATAGCCATCATGCATCTTTGAAAGGTAGCAGGTGCATTACATAAACCAAAAGGCATACGTCTATAAGCAAAAGTACCAAAAGGGCATGTAAAAGTAGTCTTTGATTGATCTTTAGCCGACACAGGTATTTGAGAGAAACCAGAATAACCATCTAGAAAGCAGTAGTGTGTATGTTTGCATAATCTTTCTAGCATTTGATCGATAAAAGGTAAGGGGTAATGATCTTTCTTAGTAGCCTTATTTAATTTGCGGAAATCAATTACCATCCTATAACCTGTAATAATTCTTTGTGGAATCAATTCATCTTTATCATTAGGAACAACAGTAATACCTCCCTTAGGGACACAATGAATAGGACTTACCCACTGACTATCAGCAACGGGATAAATTATACCTGCCTCCAGAAGCTTTAGTATTTATTTTCTTACCACTTCTTTCATTTTAGGATTCAGACGTCGTTGAGGATCACAAACTGGCTTGGCATCTGCTTCCAAATTTATTTTATGTTGACATAGAGTGGGACTAATGCCCTTAAGATCATCAAGAGTATATCCAATAGCAGCATGGTGCTTCTTCAGAGTTTTCAATAATCTTTCTTCTTCATGCTCTGAAAGGTTAGCACTAATAATAACATGATATATCTTATTTCATCAAGATAAGCATATTTAAGATTATCAGGCAACAGTTTAAGCTCAAACACGGGATCACCCTTAGGTGGAGGGGGATCCCCTAGGATTTCAACAGGCAAATTGTGTTTCAGAATAGGTTCCTGTTTAAAGAATACTTCATCTATTTCCCTTCTTTCATTCATAAACATATCATTCTCATGGTCTAGCAAATATTGTTCTAAAGGATCACTGGGAGGTACGACAATAGAAGCAAGACCATCCTTACTAGGCAATTCTTCTTCACAGTGTTGTTTACTAAATTTAGAGAAATTAAACTCATGAGTCATATCATCTAAGCCGACAGTAATAACATCCCTTGTGCAATCTATGGTAGCATTAACAGTATTCAAGAAGGGTCTACCAAGTATAATGGGACAAAAGCTATATTGTGGGGAACCAAGAACAAGAAACAACAGGATATTTAGTTTTCCCACACAAGACTTCAACATCTATAACAATTCCCATTGGTGAAATAGTATCTCTATTAGCAAGTTTAATAGTGACATCAATTTCTTCTAACTCAACTGGTGCAATGTCATGCATAATTTCTTTGTATAAGTCAATAGGTATTGCACTAGCACTAGCACCCATATCACATAAGCCATGATAACAATGATCTCCTATTTTAACAGAAATAACAGGCATGCCTACCACAGGTCTAGGTTTATCTGTATCACGGGGTTTAGCAATTCTAGCAGTTTCATTACAGAAGTAAATAACATGCCCATCTATATTATCAGACAAGAGATCTTTAACAATAGCAATATTAGGTTCAACTTTAACTTGCTCAGGAGGTGTATATGTTTTAATATTGCTTTTACGAACCACAATTGAAGCTTTAGCATGATCCTTTATCCTAACAGGGAAAGGTGGTTTCTCAACATAACAAGTAGGAACAATAGGATCTTTATAAGTGACAGTCTTTTCTTAAACTTTAATACGTGCAGCTACTTTTACTTCTATGGGAGGATGATATTTAAACCACTTCTCCTTAGGGAGATCAACATAAGTAGCAAAAGATTTACAAAAAGAAGCTACTATCTTAGAATCAAGTCCATATTTAGTGCTAAACTTACGGAAAATATCAGTATCCATAAAAGATTTAACACAATCAAACTTAGTTGTCATACCTGACTCCTTACCTTCGTCGAGATCCCTATCTTCAGAGTTGCATTTAATTCTATCCAATAAATCCCATCTAAATCCAATAGTCTTCATCATAAAAGAGCCAGCACAAGAAGTATCAAGCATGGTGCGATTATTTTCAGAAAGCCGAGCATAATTTTTTTGAAGAATTGTTTCTCTTGGGAGCTCATGATTGGGGCATGAATATAACATTGATTTAAGCCTCCCCCAAGCTTGAGCGATGCTTTCTCCTTCGCGAGGCCAAAAATTATATATATAATTGCGGTCACGATGAACAAGATGCATAGGGTAATACTTTGATGAAATTCCAATTTCAATCTTCTATAGTTCCACGACCTCGTATCATCACATAGCCTATACCATGTCAATGCGTCTCCCTTCAAAGATAAAGGGAAGACCTTCTTATTAGCAAAATCATCGGGTATACCTGCAAGCTTAAATAATCTGCAAACTTCATCCACATATATTAGGTATTCATCAGGATGCTTTGTTCCGTCTCCTATAAAAGGATTAGCTAGCAGTTTTTCTATCATACCCAAAGGATACTCATAAGGAATTTAATTTTCAATAGGTTCAGTAGGTTGAGGAGCAACTCTTTGCTCTACTGGTCGGGGTGAAGATACCTCGAACAAGCCCCTCAGAGGATTACTTTCC
Organism: Triticum dicoccoides; assembly: GCF_002162155.2. NCBI lineage: Eukaryota > Viridiplantae > Streptophyta > Magnoliopsida > Poales > Poaceae > Triticum > Triticum dicoccoides. The sequence goes on along the minus strand of NC_041388.1, from coordinate 419,240,530 downwards.
ATAGTAACAAGTGACAGTAAATTTCAGCACACTACATAAATTTTTCCTTACCAAATTCCACCTACCAAAGGCGCTTCACTCCCCGGCAACAGTGCTAGAAAAGAGTCTTGATGACCCACAAGTATAGGGGATCTATCATAGTCCTTTCAATAAGTAAGAGTGTCGAACCCAACGAGGAACAGAAGGAAATGATAAGCGGTTTTCATCAAGGTATTCTCTGCAAGTACTGAAATAAGTGGTAACAGATAGTTTTGTGATAAGATAATTTGTAACGAGCAACAAGTAACAAAAGTAAATAAAGTGCAGCAAGGTGGCCCAATCCTTTTTGTAGCAAAGGACAAGCCTGGACAAACTCTTATACAAGGAAAAGCGCTCCCGAGGACACATGGGAATATCGTCAAGCTAGTTTTCATCACGTTCATATGATTCGCGTTCGGTACTTTGATAATTTGACATGTGGGTGGACCGGTGCTTGGTTGCTGTTCTTACTTGAACAAGCATCCCACTTATGATTAACCTCTATTGCAAGCATCCGCAACTACAACAAAAGTATTAAGGTAAACCTAACCATAGCATGAAACATATGGATCCAAATCAGCCCCTTACGAAGCAACGCATAAACTAGGGTTTAAGCTTCTGTCACTCTAGCAGCCCATCATCTACTTATTACTTCCCAATGCCTTCCTCTAGGCCCAAATAATGGGGAAGTGTTATGTAGTCGACGTTCACATAACACCACTACAGGCTAGACAACATACATCTCATCAAAATATCGAACGAATACCAAATTCACATGACTACTAATAGCAAGACTTCTCTCTTGTCCTCAGGAACAAATGTAACTACTCACAAAGCATATTCATGTTCATAATCAGAGGGTTAATAATATGCATAAAGGATTTGAACATATGATCTTCCACCAATTAAACCAACTAGAAGCAACTACAAGGAGTAATTAACACTACTAGCAACCTACTAGCACCAATCCCGGACTTGGAGACAAGAATTGGATACACGAGATGAACTAGGGTTTTGAGATGAGATGGTGCTGATGAAGATGTTGATGGAGATTGCCCTCTCCCGATGAGAGGAACGTTGGTGATGACGATGGCGATGATTTCTCCCTCTGGGAGAGAAGTTTTCCCGGCAGAATAGCTCTGCCGGAGCCCTAGATTGGTTCCACCAAGGTTCCACCTCGTGGCGGCGGAGTTTCGTCCCGAAAGGTTGCTTATGGTTTTTTTCTTGATGAAAGACTTCATATAGCAGAAGATGGTCATCGGAGAGCCACCAGGGGGCCCACGAGGTAGGGGGGCGCGCCCTAGGGGGGCGCCCCCCACCCTCGTGGACAGGGTGTGGGCCCCCCTGGTCTTCATCTTTTGGCGAGGATTTTTCATTATTTATTATAAGGTATTCCGTGGAGTTTTAGGACTTCTGGAGTTGTGCAGAATAGGTCTCTAATATTTGCTCTTTTTCCAGCCCAGAATTCCAGGTGCCGGCATTCTCCCTCCTTATGTAAACCTTATAAAATAAGAGAGAATAGCCATAAGTATTGTGACATAATGTGAAATAACAACCCATAATGCAATAAATATCGATATAAAAGCATGATGCAAAATGGACGTATCAACAAGGCTCTATACACTGGAGTACTTTTGATGTGTCCCATCAACTCGCAGAACGAGGAGAAGCTTGCTTAGTATGCCGTCTCCCCCGTTCCTAAATATAAGTCTTTGTAGAGATTTCACCATGAACCACATGCGGATGTATATAGATGCATTTTAAGTGTAGATTCACTCATTTTGTTCCGTATGTAGTGGAATCTCTACAAAGACTTATCTACTAGTAATAGCTAGCCCCCACTACTAGGAATTCTCTATCCTCTCCTTGAGCCACATCATCAAAATTGATGTAGCCGTTAGATGAAGTAAATCAGTCCATAATAGCCGTGTGATCTAGACGTTGAGAGGCTCCGCACTAAGCCACATGCAAGCATGCAGAAATACCATGGCACATGCATGTGAGTGGGTTTTAAATCACATCAACATGTGTGCATGCAAGCATGCACCGGTAGCATGCATGTAAGTGAGCTTTTAAGTCCCATTAACATGTCAAAAAGAAAAATATAATCCCATTATGCAGTAGGAGTTGGCTAATATTTTTTCCTTACGTGGGATGATCTAAATGATGATGGGAGTTTATTTAGTTTTGCTACCACATTTATCATGCGGTTATAGAGTTTTTTAGTTCTATGAAATCGATAATTTTGCCCAGAGAGATATACCGCTGTTCCGCGGTAATGCGCGGGGACTCATCTAGTAATATTTTAGAACGGAGGGAGTACTATGTAAAGAGTTAGGTGTCGCACGGTGATAGTGTGATGTGGGCCATGTAATCACTGAGCCTGCGTGTTTTCACTGCTCTTGCATGCCTCCGCTGTAAGAATGGAGAAAATTATAATCTAGTAGTAGTACCTCCTTTCGCCGAAAGCGTGGGACATCCAGCAGTCCTACCACCTCAGTAATAAAGACCAATGAGCCGTCAAATCACATAGACCCAACAGTAAGTTGGACGGACGGAGCAACCATCACTCTTGCGCCAGTGAGAGGTCGTGTCCGCTCTGCCCGGGCATGAATGCGGCACCGATTCTTTGGAGCGGCGCTGACCGTTTCGGGCGGGAAGCGCACGCGGGCGATGGAGGGGCTTTGGGTGGGCCAGGCTGGTCAGGGCGGGCGTGGCAGCTGTCCGCATGTCCCTACCGGACACGCCCGGAAATGAGAGGATGCACCGACTCTCACGGCTAAAATCGTACACTACACAACATCTCTCTGTAGGATTAGGTCGATTTGTCGCTCTCTCTAACACACACATGCTGTTAAACACACACACACACACAACCTTGGTCCTGTTGCACCTTCTAACGTGACTTATTACACCTAGACAGAGGGAGTAGTAAGTATACGAGATACGATGGCACACTGACTTAAGTCGAATACAAGTGCCCAAAATTTGTGTGCATGTTATAATAAGGATTCACTTAAAATAGTATGTGAGCGAACAGAGGGATCAATTGGACAGTGTTCCCGAGCAGTAGCGAGATGTGTGAGGTAAGAAACACCGTTGGCGCTTTTAATTTTTCTTATTAATTTGTTTGTTTCACCCTCTGACTGGTGGGACCCAACGTACTATGTGGAGAGAGGTAAGGTGACTAAGGCTGCATTATTTCTGCACCACTGTGGATAGTCTTACCACCAAAGCTACATGACACGATTATGATTGAAATCCCAATGACTCCTACACACACACAAAAAAAACACGGCATGCTTGTCACATGAATGCAGTAATGTATAAAAGGTTATTTCCCTCTCGTTGAACATAACGGGAGGGTTGTGACTTGAGGTCTCGGGTTCGATAACTACACTTGAGCATAATTTGTGCCAGGAGGATTCTTTGACTGGTCAAAATGTTTTCTAGGGTATGCACGCTTCACACTCTCTCTCCAGTATATATATACACGTTGGAGCCTCAGCGCTTGCAGTTGCTCTCTTCACACTCTCTCGCCCTCCCCCGCTGGAGCCTCAATGCTTGTAATTGCTCTCTTCACACTCTCTCGCCCTCTCCAGATCTAAACAAGACTTCGTTGGCCTCTCTCTCCCCTCACTGCTGCTCCAAGAGCCGGCAGGATCCGTCCGCCGGGAAGGGAAGGAGGCTTAACGTTGTCGCCGTCGGCGAGGGACTACCAGCGCAACTGTTCACTTTCCACCCAGCGGCGGAGCAGGAGGGCCTCCGACCCCTTCTTCTTCGCCACCGTCCCGTCGCCCACTGAATCACGCCCCAAGAACCTTAAGGTATAATTTACTTACTCCACATGCATTGCTCTAGCTGCATGTATACCATCAATCTAGGACGTGGTTCAAAGAGGAAAGGAGTGGGGGAAAGTAGTGGGAAAAGTTGTATATAGCATGAATCTAGGACGTGGTTCAAAAAGGAAATGAAGGGGGAAAGTTATATAGCATGAATCTAGAACGTGGTTCAAATATGAAAGGAATGGGGGAAAGTAGTGGGGAAAATTGTATCGCATAAATCCAGGATGTGGTTCAAAGAGGAAAGGAAGGGGCGAAAGTACTAGTTCGAAAAGGAAAGGAAGGGACAAGGTTGTAGAGTTTGAGCAGGACTAGATTTGCTGCGCTCACATAGGGAAAGGTGTCTAAAGATAACAAAACTGGGACCAACACAAATATGCTCCTTGGTTGTTTGTTCTTTGTTGCAACAGACTATGCATGACCACAGTACATCGGTAGATGCACATGGTGCTGGTGCGTCCACTGTCTCGTGCAACTCATTAGTTGTTGTTAATCTAAGGCCCTGTTTGGTTAAAAACTCCCTAGTCCCTACCTGCTTGGTTCTAGGGACTAAACGCGGAGTAGAGGTTATTAAATGACATGCTAAAAGACCATGTTACCCCTAGTAATGAACTAATAGAGACAAGGTGTGATGCGTGGTAGGGGCAACTGTTGGAAAAAGTCCCAAAAAGACTCCCTCGGGGTCTTCTTTCTTTAGTCCCAAATGCCCACTTTTAGTCCCAAAAAGTCCCTCCTGTTTGGTTTAGATGGGACTAACACGGAGTTTTTTAGTCCCTACACCAAAATGTCCCTGTAAACAAACACCCTCTAATAGTGCCGCTGGAAAATTGATGCAATGCCACAGTTAAAAGCAAATTACATGTTTAACAAATTTTATTGTTAATATAATCTCTATGTTAATATTAATCAATGCCACCGTTTGAGAAATGCTATTGTCTTGCTTTCTTTCCCATTTAGATAAGGTAGATGCTTCTTTTTGTTGGCTTCTGTGTCATCCACCGTTATTGACCACTAATTGTTTCCTTTGCACCTCTGTGTAAACAGGGTTATCTACTTCACCTCGTTGCCATTGTGACCTTTTGTTGCACTGCACAAAACACTTTTGTGTTAAGAGTGTTTTGTGCAGTTCAACCAAAATGGCACACCGACAATGTTGCTTGATTGCTTGATCTTAGTGGAACTGCACAAGAGGAGATCTTACTTCCTATCCGTTAAGGTGAATTTGGTTCAGATCTTCTTCTTGTGAGTTGTTTGAATTCCGCATCATGAGAGGTTAGTACTAGCCTTCTTTCATATGTTGTGCTACTTGTACGATAATGTTGCTTGATTTTAGTGAACTGCACAAATGAAGACAAGACTTCCAATCTGTATGTGCACCGTAATATCCCATTGAGGTAAGATAAGGATATTTCACAACTGTTGACCTGTATTTTGCCACTTTCATTAGAAAATTAAGTTTAGTACTATACTTGTGCTCCCTAATTGACATGCCAAATCTTACATTGAAGGCGAAGCTTGTCTGTTATTGAACCAAGTGATGAAGGGGAAGAACAAGCGGAAGAAAAACAAAAATCAACTCCCGGTGCTATAATGAAGCACTGGAACTGTGATGACACAAGTCATGATATAGTTTTGCATCTTAATTTATTGCTATGGCTGGAACGAGCAATTGTTTTGCCACTGATTTGATGCCACTCTTAATGTAATATGTAATTATCTCTACTTGTGTAAACAGGGATCTTCTTTGAAGATACCATATATTTTAGTGGAACTGCACAAGAAGATGTTGGAAACATTAAACTAATCGAGGAGTATGTAGCAAGCATGGCCACCACCGTAGATAGCAACAGATGGTTCCGGAGAAGTGCTTCATCTGTATGCTCTACACAATAAGCCTCGTGACAAAGGTTGGTACTCACCCACTGATTTCATCCATATGATTGAGCTTTGTCATCTCTATTAGTGTTGTGCTACTGTTTAGATACTGTCATGAAAAAGTGGTATTGTCCTTGAGAAGTGCTTCATCTGTGCTGTCTTAAATATTTCCTTTCCTTTTTTTCGAGAAAACGGGGATGCTAGCATTTAGTAGTCCTCTTGTCTTTGCACAACATGATCATTTTCCTCTAAAGAAGAATATGGAGTACGTGAAGTGACTAGTTCCGATTATACTAGGATGAAGAAGCCCTGTCTATCTTCTCATCAGAAGGAGCAGTTGAAGGATGGTTACATTACTCCCCACAAGACCAAACTAACTTCAGCTCAGAAGGACTGACAAATCTCCATTTTTTTGTTGTGATGCGTGAGTACAATGTTGTTCTAGGATTCTTTCTGGCAAGTTCCATTTTTCTAAAAGTGTGCTCTACATGGACCATGTATGTGCCTGTTGAAACTGTCAATTCATAGTACAGTTTGCTTTATACTAATCACTTTTTTGTATTTGTGCAAACAGGGGTGCTCAGCTTGATTTCAATGGGAACTACACAAAATGTTCATGAATACATCGAATCGTTCATTTCCACCACAAGAAATGAGGTGCCGATAAGTTCAAGGCGTTGCAACATATAAGGGGGAAATCATACAAGCTACGCGCGAATTTGGTTGATTTTGGTGGAACTGCACAAAAAGAACAGCTGGTTTATTTAGCACGAGGTGCCATGTCAATGTCCGAACTGATGGCAAACCCTGCCCATTCCACAATCGTAGGCATTTGATATTTTGGAATGAGACAACCTTGTCAAATTTTGCTCATTGATTTTAGCAAGACATGCGTTTGATATTTTCGTATGGGACGCCCTTTGCTGTCAGCAGTGTCGATCAATTTTTCTTTATTTTTTAGTTGTGAAGTAAATATTACCTCTGACATGTGAGTCGCTGAGATGCATAATCATTGATTGTTTTGAATGTTCTCTATGAATTGACAGGCCTGTGTGTTTGATTGCAATGTACAGAAACGCTAAAAAGCTGCTCAAACTCTTTGTACTCCTTCTGTTCCTTTTTACTTTGCACATTGTGAAAGTGCATACTTTTTTTGTATAAGATTGGTCAAAGTAGAGATACTTTGACTGCAGACAAAACTTGTATGCAGACTAGAAAGGACCGGAGGGAGTACATGTGAAACTGCTGCAAACGAGGTGATCACCCTGGGAATAATGCTAGTACGTATTGTTTTGCATGTTCATCCAATGCCAGTGATACAGGAATTCGAACTAATCGAAATAAATTCATTCATACACGGTCGGATTTCACATAAACATGCCAGATTTCATTACATTTCATACATTCTTCAACTAAAAAGGGGTGCGCTGGAGGTATAATTAATTAACCGAAGCTACCCACCTGTGTCCCGCTGAGCCTAAAAGAAGCTTCAGTGACTTAACTGCAGGTGCAGTTGCGTAATTGACATGTGGCCTGTTGGGCCCACGTGTCAGTCAGGCAACTGCACCAGCAGTTAAGTAGAAGCAGCATTCTTCTCCAGCGCAGCTCTCCGACTCCATGTCACCACCAATAAGCTAACCAGCCGTTAATGGTCAACCCGCCTAGCTTGGCTTCAACCAGAGGGTAGCAGCGGTGACCTTACTTGGACCCGAGCGGCGGTGACCTACCGTGTTCTACTCTTCCTTGTTTTTTGTGTGGCGCTGCCTCGTTGGCTGCGGGGCAGGGCCTTGGCGGAGCCAGCGATGTCCTCTATCTCTTTGCCGGCGGGCGGCGCCTCAGCGGAGCAGTGGAAATCCTCCCCCACGTTGCCGGCAGGGTGGGGCCTCGACTGAGCCGGCGATGTCCTCTGCCTCGTTGTTGGCGGGGCGGGGCCTCGGCGGAGCCGGCGGTGTCCTCTGCCTTGTTGTTGGCGCCGCGGGGCCTCGGCGGAGCAGGGCCTCGTCGATGCCAGCGGAGCGGGGACTCGTCGGAGCTGGCATTGTCCTCTGCCTTGTCGTCGGTCTCGCCAAACAGCGCCTCGCCCGCTTCATCGCCCTCTTTGCTAGCCTCTTTGTAGGCGGCCGCAGCCTCCGCCACCCGCATGCGGTACCGCCAGCGCTCGAGGCGGCCCTTGCAGGCGGAGCGGTACGAGTCGAGCAGCGCCTCCTGCTCCGCCCGCTCCGCGGTGATCTGCTCCTCCGCCTGCAGGTGCTCCTGGAGGAGATGGTGGTTGTAGGCGGCGTCGGCCTACGCCTCCCGGAACTGCTCCTCACGCATCTACCTCACCCTGTCCATATATTGGGTACGAGCCTCGCCGATGGTCATGGTGCAATGCACCGGCGAGGATGGCGCGGAGGAGGGGGTTGGCGCCAGATCGTCGACTACCATGTTCTCCATTGGGACGTTGTCGTCCTCCGGCTGCCTGCCGGCCAGCCGGTTGGCAACAATGGCTACCATCTCCTTGTGGTGCGTCGTCCGCCCGCCCCGAAGAGCGCTGGAGCACAAGGAAGCCATGGTGGGCAGTAGTGGTGTGGACAGGAGAGAGGGAACAGATGCAGATGACTGCGGCTATGGCCGGCGCAGTAGTTTATATAGCAATGGTGGGCGGGCGGAGGGACGGACTTGTGGCGCCGGAGTAGCCGCCTCGGCAACCGTGTATCATTAGTGTGGGCGGCAGATGGACGGACGACACTTGTGTCGTTTAAAGGAGGAGCAATCGCCTGCACCGGGAAGCGGGGTGGGCGGCGCTGACTGTTTCGGGCGAAAAGCGCGCGCGGGCGAGGAGATGACTTTACTTGGAGAGGATGACAATGGGGACCCACCAGGTCCATACCCTCACGTAAGCAAGTGCCTCCTTATTATATATATGTATATATATATAACTATAATTTATTTTGCTTCCTCCTGGTTTCCTGACATCACGGTCCCACACCATTGTCAACCTATGTAGTAGTCAATAAACGAGAGAATTGCACAAGAAGCGGCTGACGGCTGGGACCAAGCAACTCGAGCAGTATTTGTGTTTTTGAGGTGTGAGCATTGCAGAGTTTTTTGATGTTTAGCCCAAATATTAATTTTTCTTCTCTGAACAACAACGAAAACATTGCTGCAGGTTTTAACTGGGCGGGCTGTGGCCCATCTAGCCCAGGCCAGATATCCAGCCAGATATTAATTTTTTCAAGCTGAAAATGGCTAGCCCGGCTATACTTTTTTTAGGAATACCCAGGCAATGTCAAGTTGTTATTCTCCGCCCCACTAGGCTGCAAATATTTCCTAGGAGGGATGCATTAGGCTTAACAAGAAAATGAGCTTTAAGAAATAATAAATGGGATGTAATTATAAAAACTTGGCAGTAACTATAAAAAAATGCACCAAACACGTGATTACTTTATAAAATATTATTTTTGAATATTGAAATTTTAATTTCATTAATTGTTGCAAGCGCAATGTTTCATTGGATTTTTATGTAATATAAATTTATATTGAAATTGTATTTAATCTGACTAGAAATTTCAGGATAAAAATATTTCGGATCCCATCAAAATGTGGGAAATTTTATTGAATTCTATTTTGAACGGTTGGTTGAAATGGGCTGTACTTTTAACAAACTGTAAATAGGCTGTAGTAAATTCCATTAGAATTCAAAAATGGGCTACACATTCTTACAAATCTCAAATGGGCTATAAATTCTCTTCCACACACTTCTGGCCTTACTAAGTTTACGCGTCCCCTAAAAAAACAAAGTTGACGCGTATGCAAGGCTTTGTCAACTTATAGTCAACACACGGTTCTAGCAGCAGTGGCCGTTGGATGTGCATCCAACGGATGCCGTGCTTCTTCTTCAATCTCGGATATTCTAGCTTCCCCGCCCAAAAAATGATTCATCCCCCTGACATCTGGGGCGCATCGTTTCGGGCACTGACCTGTGGGCCTACTAAGTTGACGTACCAAGGGCTTTGTCAACTTAGTCAATATAAACGATTCTAGCTGCAGTGACCGTACGATGTCCATCCAACGACCGTCGTGCTTCTTCAACCTCTGGTCTTCTTGCTGCAGCCGCCCAAAGCAGCGCCGGTCGTGCCGCCTGCTCATGCCTCCCGTGGCCGGTTGTGCTGCCTCGGAGGCCTCACCGCCCCCTACTACTCCCACCGCTGGCCAGGCCATCCCTCCACTCACCCACACCCCCAGTTATTCTGCGGCGATGGCAGCGCAGCCGAACCAGTGAACCCTCGTACTCCTCTTCGCGTGTGCATCCACTGCCGTGTCTTCTCCGGCTCCATGTTGTCCCCTTCCTAGGCCTCGCCGTTGTCCACCGCCCTGGTGCTCTCGGCGCGGCGTGGTCGACGTGGTCAAGGAACGACTTCCATCGGACACGAACTGTACGTGTAGAGGCTGACAGCTGGGTCCACGGCAGCCGCAAGGAAGTGCCTCCTTATTACGCGCAAAATAATTATTCCTCCACCTGACAGCGGGGACCCACCAGATGGGCCACCCTATTTCGTGAAAAAATGATTTGCCCCCTGACTGCTGGGACCCATGAGCTACATCTTCGCACGCAAGGCAATGCGTCCGAAAAAAATGATTCGCCTCCCGACTGCTGGGACCCACCAGCTACATCTTCGCACGCAAGGAAGTGCGTCCGAAAAAACGATTCGCCTCCAACTGCTGGGACCCACCAGCTACACCTTTGCACGCAAGGAAGTGTGTTCGGGCAAAAAAAAATGATTCGCCCCCCTGACTGCTGGGACCCAACAGCTACACCTTCGCACGCAAGGAAGTGCGTCCGGGCAAAAAAACAAAACGATTCGCCCCCCTGACTACTAGGACCCACTAGCTACATCTTTGCAGGCAAGGAAGTCTCTGACAGTCGGGACCCACCTGGTCGAAGCGTACGTAGCGTTGTCATTCTGGTTGCGAACGTGTGCGTACATACTGGTCGATGTAGAGGTGTGCACGTGTCGTAGTAGAGGCGCGCACGTGTCGTAGTAGAGAAAGAAAATACGGCCACGTATATGTACATACGGGCAGGGTCTCGAACGCCTACTCGCGCATACGTACGGCCAGGGCTCGTGTACATGGCTGGGTTGGAACGGAGAAACAGCGTCGTCGTTGTGTTCATGGGGAGGCAACGGAATGCGTCGTGTTCATGGGGAGGCAACGGAATGCGTCCTGTTCATGGGGACGCAACAGAATGGGTCGTGTTCATCGGGAGGCAACGGAATGCGTCGTGTTCATCGGGAGGCAACAGAACGCGTGGGAGCCAACCGGCTGGGTCGGAACGGAATGTGTGGTCGTGTTCATCGGGAGGGCTTGGACGGAACAGGCGATGGAAACGAAGCCTAGCATACCGCAGAACGGAGGAAACGGACCTCCTATGGTCGAAATGGGGGTCCTGTTGATCAGGAGGGGTGTGGCGTACCGCAAAACGGAGGAAACGGACCTCCTATGATCGAAACGGGGGTCCTGTTGACCGAGAGGGGTGTGGCGTACCGCAAAACGGAAGAAACGACCTCCTACGGTCAAAACGGGGGTCCTGTTCATCGGGAGGGGTGTGGCGTACCGCAAAACGGGACTCCACGGGATACTGTTCATCTCCACCTCGACCTCCTCCAGCCTCCACGGGCTATCGTCGACCTCCTCTAGCCTCCACGGGCTCCTGTTCATCCAGCCTCCAACGTGCGCTACTCCACCGGCTACTGTTCAACCACCCCTCCACCGTCTACTGTTCATCCAGCCCTCCACACCACGGAGTCATGTTCAACCACCCATCCACGGGCACCCCTCCACCGTCTACTGTTCATCCAGCCCTCCACGCCACGGGGTCCTGTTCATTCAGAGGCAACGCCACCGCTCACTGTTCATCCACCCCCCCCCACCGCAACGCTCACTGTTCATCCAATCGATCGGCTTCAGTTAGCAGCAGTAGCGAAGGAATCGCTCGATCGGATTCAGTTAACAACCATCGATCGATCGCTCGAGTTCAGTAACGCGTAGCCTGCAGTGCAATCGCTCGGGTTCAGTTAGAGCCCAACACCTCGCTTGGGTTCAGTTAGAGCCAACGCCTCGCACACACGCGCGTACGTGTATGAGAGAAACGCGCATCGCTCGGCCCCCGACCTCCCACCGTAACCGGGAACTCCCCAAAATTTTCCTCGCCCTCGCTTCTACAATGGTTTTTTATGTCATGGACGGCCCAAAGAATGTCATGCAGCTGCGTCTCCAGCCTGCCCAGGACGAAAAGCCCATTTTCTATCATGATTTTTTGTCATAAAAGTAGGAGCCCACCACATCTATGATGATACCGGGTTTTGTCACAATTATCGTCATAGAAGTGTCATATGTATGACATAATTTTTTTTCGTTCGGCCCAAAATGTCATGGATGTGTCTTTTTTTGTAGTGTATATACATGATCATGCCTAGATAGTCTCATAATTATGCACTTTTCTAACAATTGCTCGACAGTAATTTGTTCACCCACCGTAATACTTATGCTATTTTGAGAGAAGCCACTAGTGAAACCTATGGCCCCCGAGTCTATCTTTTATCATATAAGTTTCCAATCTATTTTACTTTGCAATCTTTACTTTCAATCTATATCATAAAAATACCAAAAATATTTATCTTATTATTATTATTATCTCTATCAGATCTTACTCTCGTAAGTGATCGTGAAGGGATTGACAACCCCTTTATCGTGTTGGTTGCGAGGTTCTTATTTGTTTGTGTAGGTACGAGGGACCTGCGTGTAGTCTCCTACTGGATTGATACCTTGGTTCTCAAAAACTGAGGGAAATACTTACGCTACTTTGCTTCATCACTCTTTCCTCTTCAAGGGAAAACCAAGGCAGTGCTCAAGAGGTAGCATTCCCTTTGTCATCAATATGTTACTTGCCCGAGATTCGATCGTCGGTATCCTCATACCTAGTTCAATCTCGTTACCGGCAAGTCTCTTTACTCGTTCCATAATGCATCATCCCGTAACTAACTCTTTAGTCACATTGCTTGGAAGGCTTATAGTGATGAGCATTACCGAGAGGGCCCAGAGATACCTCTCCAACAATCGGAGTGACAAATCCTAATCTCGATCTATGCCAACTCAACAAACACCATCGGAGACACCTGTAGAGAATATTTATAATCACCCAGTTACGTTGTGACGTTTGATAGCACACAAGGTATTCCTCCGGTATTCGGGAGTTGCATAATCTCATAGTCATAGGAACATGTATAAGTTATGAAGAAAGCAGTAGCAATAAACTAAACGGTCAAAGTGCTAAGCTAACGGATGGGTCTTGTCCATCACATCATTCTCTAATGATGTGATCCCGTTCATCAAATGACAACACATGTAAACGGCTAGGAAACTTAACCATCTTTGATTAACGAGCTAGTCAAGTAGAGGCATACTAGGGACACTCTGTTTGTCTATGTATTCACACATGTATCCAGTTTCGGGTTAATACAATTCTAGCATGAATAATAAATATTTATCATGATATAAGGAAATATAAATAACAACTTTATTATTGCCTCTAGGGCATATTTCCTTCAGTCTCCCACTTGCACTAGAGTCAACAATCTAGTTCACATCATCATGTGATTTAACACCAATAGTTCACATCTTTATGTGATTAGTTCACATCTCCTTGTGACTAATACCCAAAGGGTTTACTAGAGTCAATAATCTAGTGCACATCGCTATGTGATTAACAGCCAAAGAGTGATCATGTTTTGCTTGTGAGAGAAATTTAGTCAATGGGTCTGCCACATTCAGAGCCGTATGTATTTTGCAAATTTGTCTATGTCTACGATGCTCTACACAGAGCTACTCCAGCTAATTGCTCCCACTTTCAATATGTATCCAGATTGAGACTCAGAGTCATCCAGACCAGTGTCAAAACTTGCATCGACGTAACTCTTTACGACGAACTTTTTGTCACCTCCATAACCGAGAAACATATCCTTATTTCACTAAGGATAATTTTGACCGATGTCCAGTGATCCACTCCTGGATCACTATTATACCCTCTTGCCAAACTCTTGATGAGGTACACAATAGGTCTGGTACACAGCATAACATACTTTATAAAACCTATGGCTGAGGCATAGGGAATGACTTATCATTCTATTTTTATTTTATGTCGTGGTCGGGTTTTGAGTCTTTACTCAACTTCACACCTTGCAACACAGGCAAGAACTCCCTCTTTGACTATTCCATTTTGAACTACTTCAAAATCTTGCCAAGGTATGTACTCATTGAAAAATATATCAAGCGTCTTGATTTATCTCTATAGATCTTGATGCTCAATATGTAAGTAGCTTCACCGAGGTCTTTCTTTGAAAATAAAAACTCCTTTCAAATACTTCTTTATGCTTTACAGAAAATTCTACATCATTTCCGATCAACAATATGTCATTCACATATACTTATCAGAAAGCTGTAGTGCTCCCACTCACTTTCTTGTAAATACAGGCTTCACCGCAAGTCCGTATAAAACCATATGCTTTGATCACTTTATCAAAGCATATATTCCAACTCCGAGATGCTTGCACCAGTCCATAGATGGATCGCTGGAGTTTGCACACTTTGTTAGCACCTTAAGGATTGACAAAACCTTCTTGTTGCATCATATACAACTCTTCTTTAAGAAATCCATTGAGGAATGCAGTTCTGACATCCATTTACCAGATTTCATAAAATGTGGCAATTGCTAACATGATTCGGACAGACTTAAGCATCGCTTCGAGTGAGAAAATCTCATCGTAGTCACATCTTGTACTTGTCGAAAACCTTTTGCGACAATTCGAGCTTTGTATATAGTAATACTATTATCAGCGTCTGTCTTCCTTTTGAAGATCCATTTATTCTCAATGGCTTGCCGATCATTAGGCAAGTCAACCAAAGTCCACACTTTGTTCTCATACATGGATCCCATCTCAAATTTCATGGCCTTAAGCCATTTCACGGAATCTGGGCTCATCATCGCTTCCTCATAGTTCATAGGTTCGTCATGGTCTAGTAAAATAACTTCCAGAACAAGATTACCGTACCACTCTGGTGCAGAACGTACTCTGGTTGACCTACGAGGTTCAGTAGTAACTTGATCTGAAGTTTCATGCTCATCATCATTAACTTCCTCACTAATTGGTGTAGGCATCACTGGAACTGATTTATGTGATGAACCACTTTCCAATTCGGGAGAAGGTACAATTATCTCATCAAGTTCTACTTTCCTCCCACTCACTTCTTTCGAGAGAAACTCCTTCTCTAGAAAGGTCCACTCTTAGCAACAAAGATCTTGCCTTCGGATCTGTGATAGAAGGTGTACCCAACAGTTTCTTTTGGGTATACTATGAACACGCACTTCTTTGATTTGGGTTTGAGCTTATCAGGCTGAAACTTTTTCACATAAGCATCGCAACCCCAAACTTTAAGAAACGACAGCTTAGGTTCCTTGCTAAACCACAGTTCATACGGTGTCATCTCAACGGATTTTTAGACGGTGCCCTATTTAACGTGAATGCAACTGTCTCTAATGCATAACCCCAAAACGATAGTGGTAAATCGATAAGAGACATCATAGATCGCACCATATATAATAAAGTACGGTTATGACGTTCGGACACCCCATTATGCTATATTGTTCCAGGTGGCGTGAGTTGCGAAACTATTCGACATTGTTTCAACTGAAGGCCAAACTAGTAAATCAAATATTTCATCTCCGCAATCAGATTGTAGAAACTTTATTTTCTGGTTACGATGATTCTCCACTTCACTCTGAAATTCTTTGAACTTTTCAAACATTTCAGACTTGTGTTTCATTAAGTAGATATACTCATATCTGCTCAAATCATCTGTGAAGGTCAGAAAATAACGATACTCGCCGCAAGCTCAACACTCATTGGACCGCATACATCGGTATGTATTATTTCCAATAAGTCAGTGGCTCACTCCATTGTTCCGGAGAACGGAGTCTTAGTCATCTTGCCCATGAGGCATGGCTCGCAAGCATCAAATGATTCATAATCAAGTAATTCCAAAAGTCCATCCGCATGGAGTTTCTTCATGCACTTTACACCAATATGACCTAAACGGCAGTTCCATAAGTATGTTGCACTATCATTATCAACTTTGCATCTTTTTGCATTAATATTATGAGTATGTGTATCACTACGATCGAGACTCAATAAACCATTTATATTAAGTGTATGACCATAGAAGGTTTTATTCATGTAAACAGAACAACAATTATTCTTTGACTTAAATGAATAACCGTATTACAATAAACATGACCCAATCATATTCATGCTCAACGCAAAACCCCAAATAACATTTATTTTAGGTGCAACACTAATCCCGAAGGTAAAAGGAGTGTGCGATGGTGATCTTATCAACCTTGGAATCACTTCCGACACACATCGTCACCTCGCCCTCAACTAGTATCTGTTCATTTTGCAACTCCTCCTTTCGAGTTACAAATCATTGCAACTGAACCGGTATCAAATACCCAGGGGCTACTATGAACACTAGTAAATTACACATCAATGACATGTATATCAAATATACATTTGTTCACTTTGCCATCCTTCTTATCTGCCAAGTATTTGGGGTAGTTCCGCTTCCAGTGACCATTCCCTTTGCAGTAGAAGCACTCAGTTTCAAGCTTAGGTCTAGCTTTGGGTTTCTTCACGGGAGTGGCAACTTGCTTGCCATTCTTTCTTGAAGTTCCCTTTCTTTTCCTTTTCCCCTTTTCTTGAAATTAGTGGTATTGTTAACCATCAACACTTGATGCTCTTTCTTGATTTCTACCTTCGCTAATTTTAGCATCGTGAAGAGCTCGGGAATCGTTTTCGTCATCCCTTGCATATTATAGTTCCTCACGAAGTTCCAGTAACTTGATGATAGTGACTAGAGAACTCTATCAATCACTATCTTATCTAGAAGATTAACTCCGACTTGATTCGAGCGATTGTAGTACTCAGACATTCTGAGCACATGCTCACTGGTTGAGCTATTCTCCTTCATCTTGTAGGCAAAGTACTTGTCAGGGTTCTCATACCTCTTGACTTGGACATGAGTCTGAAATACCAATTCAGCTCTTGGAACATCTTATATGCTCCATGGCATTCAAAACGTTTTTGAAGTCCTGGTTCTAAGCCGTAAAGCATGATGTACTAAACTATCAAGTAGTCATCATACCGAGCTTGCCAAACGTTCATGACATCTGCAACTGCTCCTGCAAAAGGTCCGTCACCTAGCGGTGCATCAAGGACATAATTCTTCTGTGCAACAATGAGGATAATCCTCAGATCACGGGGCTAGTCCGCATCATTGCTACTAACATCTTTCAACATAGTTTTCTCTAGGAACATATCATAAATAAAATGGGGAAGCTATACATGAGCAATTGATCTACAACATAGATATGCAAATACTATCATGACTAAGTTCATGCTAAATTTAATTTCAATTAATCATATTACTTAAGAACTCCCACTTAGATAGACATCCCTCTAGTCATCTAAATGATCACGTGATCCATATCAACTAAACCATGTCCGATCATCATGTTATGGAGAATTTTTCAATGGTGAACATCACTATGTTGATCATATCTACTATATAATTCACGCTCGACCTTTCGGTCACAGTGTTCTGAGGCCATATCTGCATATGCTAGGCTCGTCAAGTTTAACCCGAGTATTCCGCGTGTGCAAAACTAGCTTGCAGCCGTTGTATGTGAACGTAGAGCTTATCACAACCGATCATCACGTGGTGTCTCGGCACGACGAACTGTCGCAATGGTGCATACTCAGGGAGAACACTTATACCTTGAAATTTAGTGAGGGATCATCTTATAATGCTACCATCGTACTAAGCAAAATAAGATGCATAAAAAAGTAAACATCACATGCAATCAAAATATGTGACATGATATGGCCATCATCATTGAGGGAGTCCTGGATTAGGGGGTGTTCGGGTAGCCGGACTATACCTTCAGCCGGACTCCTGGACTATGAAGATACAAGATTGAAGACTTCGTCCCGTGTCCGGATGGGACTTTCCTTGGCGTGGAAGGCAAGCTTGGTGATGCGGATATTCAAGATCTCCTACCATTGTAACCGACTCTATGTAACCCTAACCCTATCCGGTGTCTATATAAACCGGAGGGTTGTAGTCCGTAGGCAATCAACTCCATATACAACAATCATACCATAGGCTAGCTTCTAGGGTTTAGCCTCCTTGATCTCGTGGTAGATCTACTCTTGTACTACCCATATCATCAATATTAATCAAGCAGGACGTAGGGTTTTACCTCCATCAAGAGGGCTCGAACCTGGGTAAAACACCGTGATCCCTGCCTCCTGTTACCATCCGGCCTATACGCACAGTTCAGGACCCACTACCCGAGATCCGCCGGTTTTGACACCGACATTGGTGCTTTCATTGAAAGTTCCTCTATGTCGTCGCCTTTAGGCCCGATGGCTCCTTTGATCATCAACAATGATACGGTCCAGGGTGAGACTTTTCTCCCCGGACAGATCTTCGTCTTCGGCGGCTTTGCTTTGCGGGCCAATTCGCTTGGCCACCTGGAGCAGATCGAAATCTACGCCCATGGCCATCAAGTCAGGTTTGGAAGCTTAAACTACATGGCTGACATCCGCGGAGACTTGATCTTCGACGGGTTCGAGCCACGGCCAAGCGCGCCGCACTATCTCGAGGGGCATGATCTAGCTCTGCCTCCGGACAGTGTCCTGGAGGCCGCACACGGATCGGTTCCGACCCCTAACTCGGAGCCTATTGCGCCAATCGAGGATGAGCGGTTGGACGTCACCTCAGGGGCTTCGATCTCAAAGGCGATCGAGCTGAACGCTAGCCCCGCACTCTGCATGATCCGTGACTCCGAGGATCCGGACTCCTTTCTGAACTCCGAACCCCCAGCGCCCCTGCCGATCGAATCCGATTGGGCGCCGATAATGGAGTTCACCGCCGCAGACATCTTTCAACATTCGCCTTTTGGCGACATCCTAAATTCTCTTAAGTCTCTCTCTTTATCAGGAGAGCCCTGGCCGGACTACGGTCAGCGAGGGTGGGATGCGGACGATGAGGAAATTCAAAGCCCACCCGCCACCCACTTGGTAGCCACTGTCGACAATTTAAACGACGTGCTCAACTTCGACTCCGGAGACATCGACAGCATGGATGACGATGCAGGAGATACCGACGAACCAACGCCCATAGGGCATTGGACAGCCACCTCATCTCACAATGTGTACATGGTGGATACCCCTAAAGGAAGCGACAACGAGGAAAAAGGGGATGGGACGGGAGATTGACCCCCCAAAAAGCAATCAAAGTGTCGGCGTAAACGCTGACCCAAGCCCCGCCTCGACAAAAACCCAGCCATAGGGTAGGACGAGCCGGTAGACGACGAGCAGGCCTTAGAGCAACCGTCCGAACAGGGCAACACGGATAGAGAAACCGAACATCCCTCCACCGGCAAAAACGGCATTCCGGACGACCTCACGCCGGATAAACCTATGGAGCAGAAGAATCTCCACGAGAGGCTCGTTGCAACTGCACGCAACCTAAAAAAGCAGAAGCAGAAGCTAAAAACAGCGGAAGATGCACTCCGGATTAGATGGAGCAAAGTAATCAATACCACAGATAAATACGGCTACAGTCACCGCACTAAAAGCTATCCGAAAAGAAAGCTACTGCCTGAATTCGATGAAGAGGCCCTAGAGCCCTCGCATTCAAAAAATGAGAAAGCCACACGGTCGGATAGACGACCCCATAAAGCGGCAAGCGGCACCGCACCTAAATCGGCATGCGACCCACTTAAGGATTGGCATCATGGCCCAGTCAGGTCCATTTATGGGCCAAGAAAGCAAGCTCTCGTAAGCAACACTATGAAGCCATCATCAGAATCTGGCACACCCAAATACAGGGGCGCCGCACACCCCCTATGTTTCACCGATGAGGTCCTGGACTATGAATTTCCAGAGGGTTTCAAACCCGTAAACATAGAGGCATATGATGGAACAACAGACCCTGGAGTTTGGATCGAGGATTATATCCTCCACATACACATGGCTAGAGGAGATGATCTCCACGCCATAAAATATTTACCCCTTAAGCTTAAAGGGCCAGCTCGGCATTGGCTTAAAAGCCTTCCCGAAAACACAATTGGAAGCTGGGAAGAGCTCGAGGATGCTTTCCGAGCAAACTTTCAAGGGACCTACGTCCGCCCTCCGGATGCAGACGATCTTAGTCACATAACTCAACAACCCGGAGAATCAGCTCGGCAGTTCTGGAATAGATTCCTCACTAAAAAGAATCAGATAGTCGGCTGTCCGAACGCCAAAGCCTTAGCAGCTTTCAGGCATAACGTCCGAGATGAATGGCTCGCCAGACACCTCGGCCAAGAAAAGCCAAGAACAATGGCCGCACTAACAAGCCTCATGACCCGCTTTTGTGCAGGGGAGGACAGCTGGTTGGCAAGGTGCAGCCCCAGCGACCCAAGTACATCCGAAACTAGGGATGGAAACGGAAAACCGCGACGCAACAAGGACCGTCGCTGGACTAAGGACAAAAGTCCGAAGAGCACGGCAGTCAATGCCGGATTCGAAGGCCCACGACAAAATCAGGCAAAATCGCCCCCCCCCCAGGATAACAGGGATGATCCATCCAACCTAAATAAAATCCTGGACAGGATATGTCAGATACACAATACTCCCGGGAAGTCTACTAACCATACCCACAGAGACTGTTGGGTTTTCAAACAATCCGGCAGACTCAATGCCGAACACAAGGGGCTCGACACACCAAGCGAAGACGAGGACGAACCCCAAAAGCAGAGCACCAGGAAACAAAAGAACTTCCCACAAGAAGTAAAAACAGTGAACTCACTTCACATAACAAAACGTGCGGCACCCGTAAAGGTACGCACCACACGGCCCATCCCCAAAGGGTCCTGCCACTGGTTGTCAAAACCGATCATCTTCGATCAGCTAGATTATTCTAGAAATATCAAGAATGTAGGCTGGACTGCCTTGATACTCGATCCAATAATTGGCGGACTCCAGTTTTCAAATGTCCTTATGGACGGCGGCAGTGGACTAAACCTGATATATCAGGATACAATCCAGCACATGGGGATAAACCCAGCAAGAATCCGCCGCAGCAAAACCTCCTTTCAAGGGGTAATACCTGGTCCGGACACCCATTGTATGGGGTTCCTCCGGCTCGAAGTCATATTCGGCTCTGTCGATAACTTCCGCCGCGAAAAGCTGACCTTCCATATCGTCCCGTTCTCGAGTCACTATCAAGCACTACTAGGACGCGAAGCTTTCGCTCGCTTTAACATAATACCGCATTATGCATCTCTTACGCTTAAGATGCCCAATCCACGAGGCATCATCTCTTTGAAGGGGAAGCACTAAAGTGCGCCTCCCCAAGCGGAGGACTGTGCGGCCACTTTGACAGCCCCACAGCAAAATGGCCTCACCGGCCAAAAAACTTTGATATAGGTCATTCAAGACCACGAACGCGGATAGACGACTTTGGTGCAAAATCATCATTGATGCAGGCCCAGTAGCCATATAATCCCGCACTAGGGGCTCCATGCATCTACAATAAGAGACAATAAAGCTCAATCTTATATATTTTACTTTATACTTTGTTTATTTTAAACCTTTTCGGCACGACCCGTTTTCAACTCAGTTCCTCTCTTTTGCAGATGAACGTCGTGCGGCGCCCGTCCAGGATACGGCACAACGGAGACACAGGCGCAGACGTGTAGTGGGGACCCATCCTAAAGGATTCTTTTTAGATTAAGACCCTGCGTAAACCTTTTTTACTGTCTCTTGTTGCTACACATCCCCTGGTTTTTTCTGATATAACCAAGGAGGAGGCTGGCGTCTTGGCATGTGGCCACGTCAGAATTTTTGCACGTACCTGGACACTAGGGGCTTTTTTAATAAAGAGTGTTGTTTCACCCGCACTCATAAAGACCGAACACCTTAGGGAGTGTTCGGCGTCGCGAGTTTTGGCATTATATGCATCAGCTCCGAATCATGTCTTTGGTCAAATGTTGGGTTGCCCGGCTCCTGAGTTCGGCTACCTTACGTTCCGCTCTATCGGCTAAGGTAGCACCAGGAGAACTACTGTGATTGTGCCTCGGTTCGGCCAGGCGAGCACCTTAGTAGAGAAAGCCGAAAACTGACTGTCATGATGTAGCGTGAGACTGGTCAGCCACTCGATGACCTATCGGAATCTATCGGATTCCTCCGCTTTAACGAAGGGCCGCTTCCCGGTCAGGCACATACGCGCCCCGAACTTGGACAAGTGCAGTTGCCACCAAGGGGCTATCTAAATAGTCTCACTGTCAAACTCTTATGGCTAAGTGAAAGTGTTAAAGCATTATAGTCCGGTTGCCTGGCCCGCTGCGCTATCACCTCCTTTGTAGGACCAAGACGTTGGGTTAAGTGTGAAAATGCGTCTTCTGCGAGCACCCCCGCACTATGTGCGTGGGGGCTGAAGCCAACAACTGCCATCTTTCAGATTTTGTATATATATATATATATATATATATATATATATATATATATATATATATATATATATATATAT
>NC_041388.1:419202459-419217473 GCF_002162155.2 Triticum dicoccoides | reverse complement strand
TTAAAACGGCCGCACAGGAGGTGTTCCCAATACTTGGAGGCACAAGTATAAAAAAGGCCACTACAGTTTATCAAAATATTACTTTATAATTACATATGCTATCATAACATAGCATCTTTCGGGCACTTCGTCTCTATTACACGAGCGCCTTCAAGAACTTCCTGAAAATAGTGCTCGGAGGGTACTCGACTTTTGTCCGAATCTCGGGACGCAACAACGGTGGTCTCCATCTCTGCCCAGTATGTCTTAACACGGGCAAGAGCCATCCTAGCGCCCTCTATGCATGCTGACCTCTTCATTGCATTTATACGCGGCACCGCGTCAAGGAATTGCTGCACTAAGCTGAAATAACTCTTCGGCTCTGATCTCCCCGGCCACAGGTGACCCATGACGTACTTCATGGCGAGTCCAGACAACCTATTCAGTTCGGCCCATTGAGCCAAACGATCATCCACTGCCAGTGGACGCTCTGGATTGTGAAACTGCGACCAGAAAATCTTTTCCACTTCGCGGTCTTTCTGATCTCGGAAGTGTTCGGTCGCATCAGCAGCACTCGCTGCCAAGTCCCGATAGGTATCCTCCACACTCCACATCCGGTCCAACGGAGCAAACTTCGGATCGCAAAATTTCCTTCGCAGCATAAAGGGCTTTCCAGCTGCAATCTGTTCGGCCTGACGCAGCTCCTCCTTCGCAGCTCTCATCGCAGAGCGCGCGTCCTTGGCATCGGCAATGGCCTTCTCTAAGTCCGTCTGTTTCGCCTGGTCTTCTTTTTCAAGAAGTCTGCAACGGTCTGTAGCGCTTTTTAACTTTTCGGCCATCTCGCCCATCTCTTCCTTGCTTCGGCAATGAGCAGCCTCTTCGGCTCTCAGCTCTTCAAGGGCTTTCCTGGTGGCCGCATCACTTTCGCTGGCTTGTTCTTTAGCTCGGGCAAGTTCTGCCCTAAGACTCTCCACGGCGGCCGCACCATCTGCGTCAAGCACACACATCGTAAGACACAGGCATAAAACTGTTCTTACCTGATGCCGCCCGAGGAATTACATACCTTGGGCCTCATCAAACCGCTTATTGACAAGCGTGATGTCGGCATCTGCCACATCCAGTTCTTGCTTTAGTTCGGCAAAATCATCAGTTTGGCTCGATTTCGGACACCCGGCTGCCTACATTCAAAGGCGACATCTTAGACCTGGGATTATGATCCTCCATGTGCCGTCATTTCTTGACAATGCACAGAGTCTCAGGGGCTACTATCTACATAGGGAGCATCTTATTCATGCGCAACTGACAAAAGTATACATTATCTAATGTACCTCAAAACCCGTCAGTAAACTTTTGACGGCCTCATACAATCCGCTCTCTGCGGATGAAATCCTTTCAATCACCGTGCCCATCAATGCGCGATGCTCCTCTGAGATAGAAGCTCGCCCCAGCAGAATCTTTAGCTCCTCCGGCCGAGCACCAGACGGTGCCGGGCTCGTCCCATGACCTCTTTCGAAGGCCGGACGCGGAGAACCTCGGGGGGCCGCATAGCCACCTTCCGCCCCTGCCGGATTTGGAGAAACCCTCCGCGACGACACCTCAGGGTCGCCTGCCTCGCTAGACGGCACGGCAGGGGGAGGCGTCCCGCTCTCCATCATCTCCGGAAGGAGATCCCCCGAAGACGAGCTCTGCTGAGAAGGGCTGAGGTCCGAGCTACAAGATAAAGGTTTGGTTAATCTTCTCAGAAATAAATCAAGGATTTCCCTCATCCCTCAAAAGGAAAATCTTTTCTCCACTTACGGCTCACTGGAGGGCTGATCCCCTTGAGGGCGTAGTCCGGCCGAGGAACTCCCCGGCGTCGGACCCTCTGACGAGGATTTTCTCCCCCGTTTCGAGGCCATGGTTTCCGGGTCGTCAAAGGTGGCTCTCTTCTTCCCCTTACGAGAGGAATTGTCGGTTCCTCCCTTCGGAGCAGCCTCCTTCGAGGAGGCCATAGCTTCCTTGTCCTCCCCCTCCAAAGGCATTATCTCCAGCATCCTGACCAGCACGGGATGCAGCCTGGTTTTAGGAAGGGGAGCCGGACACCTGATCAGCTTTGCCTTCGCTATCCACTCCTGTTTAAAAGGGTGGCTCTTTTAGGGGCAAGTTTATGACAATTATACGGATAGAAGGTCCGGGCACAAGGTTGCTTACTTGAGTATCCGGGCGATTGCAGCTTAGGCCTGCGTCCTCAGTTAAATCCGGACACATCCCTTGTGATCCGAAGAACAGTCTATACATCTTCGCGGGCGTTGTGCCCATAAAGTTCTGGAGAGCTCGTGGTCCCTCTGGATTAAACTCCCACAGGCGAAGGGGGCGACGTTTGCCGGGCAATATTCCGCGAATCAGCATGACCTGCGTCACCTTGACCAAGCTGAGGTCTCCTTCCAAGAGATCCTTAACCCGGCCCTATAACAAGGGCACGTCTTTGGGCAAACCCCAATCTAACCCTCTGTTAACCCATGACGCTAGCCATGGTGGGGGACCCGAGCGAAAGGCAGGAAGCGCCACCCACTTGGTGCTCCAGGGAGTGGTGATATAAAACCACTCTTGTTGCCACAAGCCTAGCTCCTCTTGAAAAGAGCCCTCGGGCCATGGAACATCAGCATTTTTGCTTATAACAGCGCCGCCGCACTCTGCGTGCCATCCCTTGATCATCTTCCGCTCCACTTTGAAAGTCTTGAGCCATAATCCGAAGTGAGGGGTAACACAGAGGAACGCTTCGCATACAACAATAAACGAGGAGATATGGAGGATGGACTCCGAAGCTAAGTCGTGAAATTCCAGCCCGTAATAAAACAGTAGTCCCCTCACAAAGGGATCCATCAGGAAGCCTAATCCCCGAAGGAAGTGAGACACGAACACTACGCTCTCACCGGGCTGGGGACTGGGATAGCCTGCCTTTGAGCAGGTAACCTGTGCGAAATTTTGGCAGTCAAGAACTTAGCCTCTCTCAACTTTAGCACGTCCTCCTCCGTGACGGAGGAGGGCATCCATTGGCCTTGAAGGTCGGAACCGGACATTGTCGAAGGTCTGAGGTGCCTGGAATCTGGAGCCTAGGGTGTTGGAACTCGAGGCGACGGGCGAACTTCTTTTGGGATTGGAGAAAAGGAGTAAGGCCCTGGTCTCTTTATAAGAGGTTGAATACCAGGAGCCCTCCCCGTAACCATTTGGGACTCGCCTTTAATCGAGAAAACATGCTACCGGGCACGATTGGGTTACCCACGTCCGTATTGATGAGAATCCCGTAAAAGGGGGGCACACGATCTCTGCTTTGACAAGACGTGCCAAGGAAACCGCCTCGCAAAACACGCTGAGGTGGAAAAGTGAGAACGATTCGAGTGAAGGACTTGGCTGTAGTGTGATGACGCACTGCGGAATACGTCAGCAGATTTGATTTGTGTTATTCTCTCTATGGCAATATGTGGAAGCTTATTTTGCAGAGCCGGACACTACTCTTGGTGTTTACAATCTTCTATGAAGGACTTGGAGGAGGAACCCGCCTTGCAATGCTGAAGACAATTTGCGCGCCGGACTCGTCGTCATTGAAGCCTGGTTCAGGGGCTACTGAGGGAGTCCTGGATTAGGGGGTGTTCGGGTACCCGGACTATACCGTCAGCCGGACTCCTGGACTATGAAGATACAAGATTGAAGACTTCGTCCCGTGTCCGGATGGGACTTTCCTTGGCGTGGAAGGCAAGCTTGGCGATGCGGATATTCAAGATCTCCTACCATTGTAACCGACTCTATGTAACCCTAACCCTATCCTATGTCTATATAAACCGGAGGGTTGTAGTCCGTAGGCAATCAACTCCATATACAACAATCATACCATAGGCTAGCTTCTAGGGTTTAGCCTCCTTGATCTCGTGGTAGATCTACTCTTGTACTACCCATATCATCAATATTAATCAAGCAAGACGTAGGGTTTTACCTCCATCAAGAGGGCCCGAACCTGGGTAAAACATCATGTTCCCTGCCTCCTGTTACCATCCGGCCTAGACGCACAGTTCGGTACCCACTACCCGAGATCCGCCGGTTTTGACACCGACAATCATCTTGTGCCTTTGATCTCCATCTCCAAAGTACTGTCATGATCTCCATCGTCACCGGCATGACACCATGATCTCCATCATCTTGATCTTTATCAACGTGTCATCACATGGTCATCTCACCAACTATTGCTTTTGCAACTATTGCTATCGCATAGCGATAAAGTAAAGCAATTATATGGCGCTTGCATCTTATGCAATAAAGAGATAACCATAAGGCTTCTGCCAGTTGTCGATAACTTTAACAAAACATGATCATCTCATACAAAAATTTATATCTCATCACGTCTTGACCAGATCACATCACAACATGCCCTGCAAAAACAAGTTAGACGTCCTCTACTTTGTTGTTGCAAGTTTTACGTGGCTGCTACGGGCTTCTAGCAAGAACCGGTCTTACCTACGCATCAAAACCACAATGATTTTTCATCAAGTGTGTTGTTTTAACCTTCAACAAGGACCGGGCGTAGTCAAACTCGATTCAACTAAAGTTGGAGAAACAGACACCCACTAGCCACCTATGTGCGAAGCACGACGGTAGAACCAGTCTCATGAACGCGGTCATGTAATGTCGGTCTGGGCCGCTTCATCCAACAATACCGCCGAATCAAAGTATGACATGTTGTAAGCAGTATGACTATTATCGCCCACAACTCTTTGTGTTCTACTCATGCATATAACATCTACGCATAGACCTGGCTCAGATGCCACTGTTGGGGAACGCAATATTTCAAAAAAAATTCCTACGAACACGCAAGATCTATCTAGGAGATGCATAGCAACGAGAGGGGAGAGTGTGTCTACATACCCTCGTATACCGAAAGCGGAAGCGTTTAGTAACGCGGTTGATGTAGTCGAACGTCTTCGTGATCCAACCGATCCAAGTACCGAACGCACGACACCTCCACGATCTGCACACGTTTAGCTCGGTGACGTCCCTTGAACTCTTGATCCAGTTGAGGCCAAGGGAGAGTTTCGTCAGCACGACGGCGTGGTGACGGTGATGATGAAGTTACCGACACAGGGCTTCGCCTAAGCACTACGACAATATGACTGAGGTGGAAAACTGTGGAGGGGGGCACCGCACATGACTAAAGATCAACTTGTGTGTCTATGGGGTGCCCCCTTCCCCTGTATATAAAGGAGGGGAGGAGGAAGAGGGACGGCCACAAGGGGCGCGCCCAAAGGGGGGATTCCTACTCCTATTAGGAGTAGGTTTCCCCTTTTCCTAGTCCAAGTAGGAGAAGAATGAAGGAGAGGAGAGGGAGAAGGAAAGAGGGGGGTGCCGCCCCCTCCCTAGTCCAATTCGGACCAGCCCATGGGGGGGCGGCCACCCCTTGAGGCCCTTCTCTCCTTTCCTGTATGGCCCATTAAGGCCCACTACTTCCCCCGGTGAATTCCCATAACTCTCCGGTACTTCGAAAAATACCCGAATCACTCGAAACCTTTTTGATATCCGAATATATCCTTCCAATATATCGATCTTTACGTCTCGACCATTTCGAGACTCCTCGTCATGTCCGTGATCTCATCTGGGACTCCGAACAACCTTCGGTACATCAAATCACATAACTCATAATACAAATCGTCATCGAACGTTAAGCGTGCGGACCCTACGGGTTGGAGAACTATGTAGACATGACCGAGACACATCTCTGGTCAATAACCAATAGCGAAACCTGGATGCTCATATTGGCTCCTACATATTCTACGAAGATCTTTATCGGTCAAACCGCATAACAACATACGTTGTTCCTTTGTCATCGGTATGTTACTTGCCCGAGATTCGATCATCGGTATCCTCATACCTCATTCAATCTCGTTACCGGCAAGTATCTTTACTCGTTCCGTAATGCATCATCCCGTAACTAACTCTTTAGTCATATTTCTTGCAAGGCTTATAGTGATGAGCATTACCGAGAGGGCCCAGAGATAGCTCTCCGACAATCGGAGTGACAAATCATAATCTAGATCTATGCCAACTCAACAAACACCATCGGAGACACCTGTAGAGAATCTTTATAATCACCCAGTTACGTTGTGACGTTTGATAGCACACAAGGTGTTCCTCCGATATTCACGAGTTGCATAATCTCATAGTCATAGGAACATGTATAAGTTATGAAGAAAGCAGTAGCAATAAACTAAACGATCAAAGTGCTAAGCTAACAGATGGGTCTTGTCCATCACATCATTCTCTAATGATGTGATCCCGTTCATCAAATGACAACACATGTCTATGGCTAGGAAACTTAACCATCTTTGATTAACGAGCTAGCCAAGTAGAGGCATACTAGGGACACTCTGTTTGTCTATGTATTCACACATGTATCAAGTTTCCGGTTAATACAATTCTAGCATGAATAATAAACATTTATCATGATATAAGGAAATATAAATAACAACTTTATTATTGCCTCTAGGGCATATTTCCTTCAAAGTCACAGACACAATTCAAGTCACATGAAAAATAAACAATGCAAAGCTGCTGGACAAGGTGCTACAAAAGCTAGCTACAAGTGATTTGGTGTTGAGAACTTGAGATTAGCTAGGAATAGTAGTACTAATGCACTAGAATGACTGGCTGCTGGCGGAGAGTGTTGTTTGTGGCACGCGTGGAGGCAGACACAAAACGCTAGATGTCTGGTGTCTCGCGTCTGCGTGTAATGAGCGGCGCGGAGGGACAAACACCAGTGGCTGATGTGTGGGAACTTGCTAAGCGCGATACGCCCTCTCAGCTATGCGTACTGAAAACCTGCAAGACTCTCGGATGGATATGTGTCAATCTTTGTGGCGGAGTGTCAAAGGATAAATGCAAGAACGAAATAAATATGTCCAGAAAGCATATTGGCTTGGAGATACGAACAAAAGAAGATCGAATCTTGTTTTTCTTTTGGCTCTGATACCACTTGATGTGACGGCGGCCCAATCTTTCGATGAGAGTGGGGATAACTACCAATTTAGAGGATTTTGACCTTGACAATCCGGCTATGCCATACCCGATGATACGCCTCGACAATCGCTAAACCAATCTCCGATGAATATTGACCTTGCTGTAGACACGATCATCCTGAACAACGAGGTTCGAGTTCCTGCAAGCAACCGAATAACCGGCAAGAACAAAGGTGAATTGCAACTGAAATTGCGGATAATAAACTGAACACACGAACTAGATGAAAAAGTTGGGATTTCACTGTGAATCTGACAAAACGATAGTCCTACACGTCTCGTGGATGCGAATTATAGCGATGGCTAGACAATATAATAAAACCCAAGTCTTAACCCTTACCTAAGCTAGCTATTTATTAAAGAATGATGTGCGCCTAAGTCGGTTCCTGTGCCACGGTCGCCGTGCCATACAAGACCGGACACTTCAAGAATGGATCGGTTGACTTGATGACGTGTAAGCACGTTGTGGTGTAGCGCATCAAAAAGTACACGTTACTCCTCTTGCTCCATTGAACCAAAACAAAATTGTCTGACCCCTATAGTGTTGCCTTCTTGCATGCATGCATGATGGATGGGACGGAACGTTCGGTGGTTGAGGGCATGCATGTCTTTGATAATGAAGCATGCACACATAAGGCCTGGAGCATGCATGGCTGCACCAAGTCATCTGTAGTATATGGATGTGTGTACACACAAGCATGTATGTGCACATATACACTAACTGTATCTTGGCACGTGGTTTGAATAAATCTCCAACAATTCTCTGCATGAAATAAATAGAGATGTAGTAATTTTTATTTATTAACAAAATAATATATTTTATAATTACTACTAGAATCAACCTGTAAAATATGAATGCATGTAATACTTTTGATCGTGTATCTGAGGTAGCCATGTCCACATCAGGAAAGCAGGAGAGTCGCCTCCTGTATCGCCGCTTTGGAGCGGTCCCAGATGCGAACAATTGGGAGGCACCCTGGCCCGGGGCGTTGGGACGTAGGCCAATGCGGACAAAAAGGTCTGAACTAAGGGTTTCTAGAAGGGCTGGGACCGCTGCTTGGACCTATACAGGAGGCGACTCTCTTGCTTTCCTCTACATCTCCGGCGACAGTGGGTCCTCGTCCGTCTCCGTCTGCCGCTCGCTCCAGCGGCAGGAGCGGGCGGGGACCCTTGCTATTTCTGTCTGGTAGGGATATAGAATAGATATAGTTTGTTTTCAGAGGTGTTGCATCAATGGTGTGCCGTCGAAATAATTTGCTTCTGCTCTTCCTCCATCTCGGTGGCGCTCTAATGGGCGGCGCTGGGGAGCAGGTTGCTCGGTCTTCTTGCCGGTCTTTCGATCCGGTAAGATTTGTGTCTGATGGTCGGCGCTTCACACTTTCTCGGGTGGCGTTGGTGCCGGCTGTTGCGGTTGTGTTTAGTGTCTTGCAGTGGGGTACGTGGATGGAGGAATGCAATGGCGTTCCTCTTCTTCGACCTAGTCGAATGAAGTTGACGACGCTGGGATCTAGCAGACACGTGGAAGAACCCCGGCCGACGTGCCACAAAATCTCGATCTCGTCGCTTGTAGCGGTCCGATTCATCGGCTCGAAAAGCATCGTTGTTTGCAAAGGTGCTCCTCTAGATCTTGGTATGAAGGCGGTTCCCCTCTTTCTTCGACGTTGCCTCAGCGGCGGAGGAGGACGATGGTGGGCGATGTTTGGGCATGGCACAAGATTCTGCCGAAGTGAAATTCTGGTTTTACTTCTTGTGAAGTCTTTGTTGCAATATTGCAAGACATCTATGTATGTCTTCTGTAATGATCACATGTGTACTCTTTGTAATACGTTTGTCTAATGAAATATATGAGGTTATTTAAAAAAACAACAAAACGGGCAGAAATAAACTGTACTGTTAACCCGGAAAATGCCAGGATGGACAAAAAGGTCTGAACCCAGCACCTTCAGGCTAAAATAACTGTACTGTGTTCCATTTAACTGTATAACTTTGTTCAGATTAGTAAAAGGTTCTATGAAAAAATGTCTGTGTGGTCTAGTTCAGTTAGAAAATTGAGCATGTGCTAGTTGGTGTTAACTGTTTTTACTGTCAGAACTGCACTCGTTGCCCTTGTAGAATTGTTTGCAGTGTGCACAGTATACTGAACATGTATGTGTTGGTTAAGTTCAGGTTACCGCTGGGTAGTGCACCTCCTCGGACACCATGCCCGTCAAGGATGAGTGTTCTGGAAAGTCTATTCGGAAGTATGCGGAGGAACCTACAAAGGGTGTTGTACGCCTGGCACTTGGGTTGACTTTCGATTCGCTTGGTGAGGTGTATGACTTGTACAATTTGTACTCTTGGGAAATCGGTTTCGTTATTAGATATGGTAAGAGCAGACTGAACGTCGAGAGGCTAAATGCATGCAGGAGGTAGTATTTCGGTTGCTCGGTGAGTTTTGTTTTTTTGGTTACCTCCTGATGTACGTATCAAGCAAAAATGCTAGGAGTGGCCTTCTGCTGTGCAATTCGTGTGCACGGTCGCTGATTTTCTTTTTGTTGGAACGCATGCAGGGGAAACCAGAGGCAGAAAATAGTAGATCATGTAGATGCGAATTCATAATTATCTGTACACTTAATTGAGAATTTTGTTGTACTTCATTCCCAGTATGTATGGTTAATTTTTGAGTGAATTCCATTTTTTACCTTGTAGTTGTACATTTGTGACACATATTACCCTATTTAGCGGAACTTTTATCGAAATGTCAGATTTTAGAGACTTTTAACACGGTTTTACCCCAGTTTTACATTTTGTTTGTTTATGGTCGATAGGATCGGCATGTTGCGTCATTGATTCGTAAAAAAAACTGTAAGGATCGGAGGGCATCATTGGCGATCTTGTCCAAGCTTCTCTTGTCTATCTGTTCCACTCCTTGTGGCCGTCCACATGTTTTTGGATACAGGGCGTCACCTCACACCTTACCTGATGGACACGCATCAAAAAACAAGGGTCCAAAGATTTTAAAAGGGGTATTCTAGACGAATTTTCACTCGAAGGGGTAATTAGTGTCATAAATGTATAAATATAGGGTAAAAAGTGGAATTCACTCTTAATTTTTTATAATGTTTCGACTTGTGTTTTGTGGGATGATGAATCAGCTTGTCATTGGGGTGATGCCGTCGTCTCCGTGCTGACGACTCAGCCTAATGGAGTTCGATCAATTGGGTTGATGGCTAACTTGTATCCTCCATGTGTAACTGCTGACACGTGGCCTGCATGTGTGATACCAGCAATGCATGGCTGTTCTTGAGTGGAGATTCAAATTTCGAAATGGTCGAAGGAGTAAATGCAAGGACTGAAAGACAAGGGAAGTGTGGCATGTTAGTAGAAATTAGAACCAGTGTAAGAATGAAAGACCGGCTGCTGCCATTCTGCCTTCACCATTATTTGGAATTCAGTCCTTATCAGTTCCGGTACGTAGACCAAA
Source organism: Triticum dicoccoides (assembly GCF_002162155.2). Classification (NCBI taxonomy): domain Eukaryota; kingdom Viridiplantae; phylum Streptophyta; class Magnoliopsida; order Poales; family Poaceae; genus Triticum; species Triticum dicoccoides. Next base: position 419,206,994 of record NC_041388.1, on the reverse strand, counting down.
TAATACAATGCAAGCAAAAGTTTCTAGATTCGTAGAGATATAGAACAACATATAAGTTACCATGCTTGCATATCCATCATTTGAGTCTCCAACAATTATTCCAATAATTACATATCCGATTTGCTCTATTGATGAATATGCAAGCATACGTTTTCATGCTTGTTTGAGTAATAGCAATGAGATTCCCCAAAATCATGCTAAGAATAGCTAGGATTTCCAAAAAAAGATGACATTCGTTTGATGAGAAATATAAAGGAATATCGAGAATTCGCATGGCTGAAGCTGAAGCAGCTACTTTCGAAGTAACAGAAAGAAAAGCAACGACTGGAGTGGAGGAGTCAGCGTCGAAAAGAGGATTCCTCGCTTTTTTCTCTCATGCAAAGCCGTGCATGAGACTTTCATCTCGCACGGCTCCTAAGTGGTAAAAGAAAGAAGAAATCGTCTTCTCTCTTTTTTGATTACCTTCCTCGCGTATCTATAAGACCGAATCCATTCTTTTTTGAAATCGATTTCAAAAAAGAACTATTAATCCTTAACTTTTCGAGGAATCCTTCATCACTGGTTGTGAATGACTGACTTTTTCAATCCTTTCGACCTTGGTTCCGTAGGAGCAAGTCAGAAAGGTTGAGAAATAGAACCATCTGATTTGATTCTTTCGAATCGATATAAATTATATAATCTGTAGAAGTACAAAATTTGGAAAAGAGGGCTCAGACATGGTCGCGAGAATTCTTCTTGTTCCCGGTCAATGAAATTCCTGAATTCAAGTACCTTGACTTTCCAATATTGATAGTTAGCGAAAGAACTAAGATCTTTAAGGCTATACCAACTGAGCTATCCTGACCATCTATGGAATCTGGATTCCCCGGTTTTCTTCCTGGCTCAGACTCCTTGTCTGGAGTAGGTCGCGTAACAACCCCCCAGAGGGAGACTCAAGTTATTTACTTCTTTGTTAAAATAGATTATATAGCCATGATGGTTGGTCAAGTGGACAAAAGTAGCGGGGATAGTGAATGCTCAAAGATGGTACGACACTCTCCTGAATCGGCAAGGAGGGGCACAACAGGGAGGTCTGAAGTGGGTGACGCCGCGGTGGAGTGGAGATTCATGTACGACTGCTAACTCTAATCATCTACTCCCTTCTTCCATCTATACAGGGCCTAATGTGTTTTCGGAGGCTAACTTTGATTAAATATTAGAGTAATAATATATGACATGCAACTTACACAAAGTATACGGTCAAATTCGTATGTGAAAGGAGTTTCCAATGATATAATTTTCACATTATACATCTCATATAATATTAATCTTGTCAATAGTCAAAGGCGGTTTTGAAAAACGTATTAGACTCTATATAAATGAAAGGAGGGAGTACAGGTTTTAGTTGTTCGAGAGGGCTTTCGTTTCTCGTCAGTCTCCATTTACAGTAAGCTGCCTCTGCGTCCATGGAGCCTCAGACATGGCGCAAGATTTGCAAGCTATGTGAGCAGGAAGGAGATGGTGATATTTTCTGCGTGTGGTTGGATCGGATGTGGCTGCGAGATGCATTTAACATGGGCGCAGGCTGGTTGCCGTTTGTGAGTCTGGCCCCCGTGCACGGGTCAGGCCAGCTCAGTTAAAGGTTGAGCCGTGCGACCTTTGCCTGTCCGCATGCCCAGTTCGACGTGCCGTTGCATTAATTGCGCGCCCGAGGTCAGACTTAATATGGGCGGCTGCTACAAGTCAGCCGGACGTCCGATCTGGCCTGCTGCTGCTGCATGTACGCTCACCGAGACGCGAGCCGGAGCATCTTCCTGAACTCCGTTGTACGCCACTGACGTGCTGCGTTGCAACGCCACCAGTGCTACGGGTGGACGGAGCCGCCAGCGAGCACCGGGAGCCACCGGGGCTGCTCCATGGCAACACCGAGTGCGACGCCTTCGGCGAAGCTTCCTTGCAGCTCTGACGAAAGCTTCATTGCAGCTCCGACGGAGTCTGTTCCATCCCCATGGCAGCTTCAACGACCCGGCGGCACTCCAATGCAGCTCGAGCGACGCTGCATAGCAACACCGGCAGCCCCGGCGGCGCTGCATAGAAACACCGCCGGCCTCGGCGACGCTGCATTGCAGCCCGGGCGGCCCTGGCGCGCGCTGCATAGAAACACCTGCCGCCCCGGCGATGCGGCATAGCAACACCGGCGAGGAGGCGACCCCCGCGATGTTGCACCGCAGCACCGGTGGCCCCGACGACTCAGCACCGACGAGCCCCTCGCTGCAGCACCCGCAGCCCGCTTGAAGCACAAGCACCGCATCGTTGCAGATCGGCAGCACGCAACTTTTCCCCGCCTGCGGCAACATCGTCTGTCGTGCTTTGGCTTGCAGCAGCAGCTGGTGCTTGCGGCGGGATGTGCACCAGCTCCCATGGTTGGAAGCAACAATGGCGAGCTATTGGATCGAGGCCCTCTCTTCCTTGTCTAGCCTGTGAAAAATGAGAGAGAGGGGATGAGGAACGAACGAAGAAGACGAGAACAGGAGAGGATAAGGCTGGGATGGAGAGCGGTGAGCGGGCCCCGCATTCTACACGCGTAGTGGGAGAGGTGACGCACGCGCGTGAGACAAGCGCCGCACGACCGGCTTCGATTGCACGGCTCGCGACACGGTTTACGCGAGCCAAACATCAGTCGGTTTGAAACAAAGATTTCCCTTAATATGTGCATATATGGTTGGCAAATACACTGGGGAGCACGGATCTAGATGTGGGCTAGTGGTGTAGATTTCAGGAGCATCTGAGCCCAAGCTCAGAAACCAATATCCGGATTCTCTGTTTTTTTTTCCGCCTCAGGCTATTTGCTTCCTTATTAACAGATCTTGATTCCTTTATTAGTTAGATTTGCTTCCATCAGTCCTGTGTGACTGCTTACAATTTCGTCCAATATAATGCGGAAATAAACATGCTGCCGTTTACCAATGAATTTGCTTCCACGGTGAATTAAACTTGCTACGGTGAATAGAAATTAGTTTTCTAGTACCTAATTGAACAAAATTCAATAGACCAGAGGATTTCTCTTACCTGATTAGGTCTTCTTTCTATTAAAAATAAGCAATATCATGCATACACGGTACACATAGCACATTCTTCAAGCATATTAGGAGATAATTCCAAAAATAGAAATGTGCTGAATTTGCTTCCATCATATGAAAACCATGCTTCGAACACTACAAACTATGCTTCATAATACATAGTCTCATTTTTCTCTCCAAGTAGTGTCGTGTAGTATGCTTGCTTTATTTTTCAGCTCGTAGGATCCATGTGTTATGTTTACAAATTTTTGGCTTACTAGCAATTCAATTTCTTTGTACATAGCTTGTACACTTTCTGCCTACTTTGTCGCACCACCGCTACAGTCCCATCCCAGTCCCCCCCTACTCCATCCACTGTGTCTGACTTGGACTCGATGACCTCCATTTGTCCCTTAATAAATCTACGGGTGTTGACATGACGCGCCATAAGAGTTTGGTGAGGAGCAGCAAGGCTGGCGCCATCGAGGGGACAATGCCCTTAACCTTCAACAACTGAGTTCGTGCCTTGCTAGTTTGCTTCCGAAACTATGTGAAAACATTGGGTACTGAGATGCTCGATCTGACGTTCCAGGCAATGCCGACCATCGATGGCCATGACATGCTCATCGTCGACAAATCATGATTTCCTGCTCTTGTTAGGCCTGCAGAAATGTACGAAGCATCAGTAGTTTGATTAGGATACAAACATGACGCCTACAGAACAGTATGAAGCATGAAAATGAAGCAAGGAACACAAACTAGAAGCACAATTGTGAAGCCCATGAAGCAAACCGTAGACAGTGAAGATGCATAGTGCGTATGAAGCAAACCTTGCACCGTGAAGAAGAACATGTATGATACAAAATGACTCATGACAAATTGGATGCATCATATTCATGCAATCTCAACATAATTTCTACATAGTGGAACCAAATTATTTTAATGGGGATACAAAAGATTTATGCATAGTCGTTGAAGTTAAGACAATGAAAGGGGCAACACGCATCTTGTCCATAGTAGTACATGTGAAATTCAGGGAAGCATGATTTAGTTTTTTCTTAAAAAGAAACGTGACGGCCACATGCAATAGGCACGGAGACGAAGGCGGTAGAACGGCGTGGCTTGGGGAGAGCTGGAGCGGCGAGCACGACGGCTAGATGGGGTCGGTTTGGTTCGTTGCAATTAATTCGGGATAAGCAGATACCACAGGAGCATAGGCGTGAAGATTGGAAAGTTTAGAAAAACATTGGCGCACGATTTTGATGGGTTTCCTTGGCCGTCAGATCGAAGATGAATCAACGGCGGAGGATCGGGCTGAAGACCGCTACACATCAGACATCTGTATGTATATGTAAGTGTTTCCCATTGTTTTTCTATTTCCTTAATTACAAAACAAAGATAACTCTCAATCGTCGGATCTCAAATGTACATCGACAATGTAGGACTGGTCTGGCGCTGGTAGTTTTATCAGACTACATATGCAAAGCGTTCCCAAAG
>NC_041388.1:419183207-419202042 GCF_002162155.2 Triticum dicoccoides | reverse complement strand
TAAACCTAACTCACAGATCCGCCTTCAAGAAAAGAAACCCACAGATCCACTGAAAAAAAAAAACCTAACCCGATGGATCTTCCCGACGAGTTGGTGGTGGACATCCTCGGCCGCCTGCGGCCAAGGGACGTCGCCGTGTGCCGTTGCGTACGCAAGGACTGGCGCACAGCCGTCGACTTACACGGGTTACTGCTTCTTCCAGTGGGTCCCGTGCGAGGTCTCTTCGTCAACTACATTTATAAATGGAGGAACGGCTTCTTCTCCCGAGTTGCGCCGGCGCAGGGGAGCCCATCCATCGACGGCGGGCTCCGTTTCCTGCCTGGCCGGCCGACAAATTACCGGGGTGTCCTGGATCACAGCAACGGCCTCCTCCTCTACGAGAACGCGCTGGAGATGCATGTGTGCAACCCCGCGACACGACGTTGGGCGGCGCTGCCCCCGCCGCGTGTGCCGCCCATCTGCCTCCGCTAGCCTCTCTACCGCCGTCGTATGTACCTCTTGTTCGATCCAACCAGGACGCTGCACTATGACGTCTTGTTCCTCCCCGATGCGCCAAAGAAACCTAATTACGTTGGTACCACTCCCCGAGGATCAGCCGGGGTCGTCGTCTTCAGAAACACATTACGAGCATGAGTATAACACCACCAGCTCGATGGAGTGGCCACCATACTTGTACCCCGTGCAAATCTACTCGTCAAGAACCGGGCAGTGGGCTGACAGGACTTTTGTCCCAGAAGGCAATGTGACGGGTACCATGATGGACGTTTGGTCAGATCCAACGCCACCAACTAGCGGTTTCGACGCGATTCGACGCCATGGCGTGCACTGGCGAGGAGCGCTCTACGTCCACTGTCGCGGTGATTTTGTTATGAGGCATGGACAATTCATGCTATGTTGATCTATTTTTATTTTGTCTCGTCCTTGATGCAGCGTTCAATCTAACCAACATGTTTAATCAATTTTTTTCATGTCATACACTAGGTTGTCATTAGTGGAGGAGATTTATCGAGTGATCAAAACCCCAAGACTACATGTAGCCGAGTACAACGAAGAAGACGACGATGCTAAAACCTTTGGATATCTCGGAAAATCCAACAATGGGGTATACTACACCGCCATTCGTGGGTACCAATTTCAGGTATGGATATTGCGTGAAGCATCAGGACTACATCAAGCACCGGAGTGGGAGGTGAAGCATCAAGCTAACCTCAAGCTTGCATTTGTGCGGCACTACAACAAACACAAGATAGGAGAAAATAGTGCCACTTGGGTTTTGAACCCTCGCGACAAAGTATCAGAGGACAGAGAAGATCATGAATGGGACTCTAGTGATGATAGTGAAGATAGTGTTGCTGATATGGAAGAAGAGGAGATCAACAACCTCGAGGGCTACAAAAAGCACTATCACTACTACGGCCTAGACCTGTTAGGTTACCATCCTCACAAGGAGATTGCACTTTTAGGCAACAGTTTCAAAGGTTTTGCCTACTACCTAGACAACTCAAAATTAGAGTATTTGGGATCACTTTTCCCAAGATTTAGTCTAGATATCCGTCCCCGTGCACCCATGTTCGAGTCATTCATCTACACTCCTTGTATGGATGATTTGCTTCCGGCTCACAATGATATTTAGGGTTTATTTGGCTCAAAGGAAATTCATCTGCACTCCATGCATGGGTGATTTGCTTCCGGCTTACAATGATATCTAGTTTGTACTCAAAACTTATGTATTTGTGTTCCTAGTGATTCAGTTAGATCTTCAACTACTGATGTTTGGGACCATTTCTTAGGCTCTCAATTTCTCAAGGCTCATCAACGTTGTTCTTTACTTTTGACATACATGAGTCCCTGGATTAATTAGCAGATATCTTGCCAATGAGGTGAATTTGGTCATATAAATGCTAATGGCCAAAGAAGAAGGTAACAGGTCCTGTCAGTTTCTCTATTGGCTTCCAATTCAGTGTATATCCATGTGCTTTTTGCTGGACATCTGACGGTGATGCTAGTGTCCTGCTCCAGTGTTACATATAGAAGGGTTGCTCGTGTTGTTGGGTTTCTTAAAAAAATCACTCCATTTCAAAATATAAGGTGTATTACTTTTTTTTAAAGTCAAACCTTTTAAGTTTGATCAAATTTGCAGAGAAATATATGAAAATCCATAATATCAAATTGGTATTCTTAGATTCACCATGAAATGAATTTTCAAACCTTTTTGTTTCGATATTTTTGCTCTGAACTTGATCAAAGTTAAAGAATTTGACTTTCTAAAAAACTAATACCCCTTATATTTTATAATTGATGGAATATTTAGTTTGGCGGATGGGAGACCATAGATTGTGTTTTGTTTTTATTTATAACGCGGTGATTTGGTGGGCCTTTCGTGGTGTCATTCCGTGTTATCTATGAACCAACCTATATTTATGTGGGAAAATTGTTGTGTCTGTGGTTGCATGTACTACATTGATGCTACAATATCACATGGTGGCGCTTCTTTTTTTTAGGTGGTGGAAGGGTGCGTAGGATTGATATGTTTTTATAGGTTGGTTTCTGCCCAATTCATTTATATGTTTTGATCAAATCATTTGTCCAATCAAAATCATAAACCAAATCAAAATTGAATATTTCAATTGAATGAAAGAGCTTCAAAATTTAAAAACACAGTGGATTAAAAGAATTGAATGGGAGAGCTTGACAAGTTGTCGACCTGGTCAAAATTAGATGACCCAATTCTAAATTGAATATTTTTATTAATTGTGAGGACTTAAAAATTAGGAAGCACAGTGTATCTCTACTACTGTTAAACAAGAAAACATTAATTACCCTAAACGCACCCCGCCTAACATACACGGAAAGAAACAAATGAATTAAAGGGTCACGATCAGCCTACTTATATAGATCTAACCGTCTACATAACAACTAACCTCGTGAAAAGTACCTCAAGCAATTTTTGGAGATGGATGAAACTCTGCCATCCCCGTACGAAAGGTTCGCACCCACATCCCGGCTCCGGCAACGTCTCCTGCTCTCCACCACGGGGAGGGCTTGTTGACTGCGGCAAGAACATAGAGCACACTACCAGTGATTGATAGGGATTCCTCAGGATCTGTTCTGTCGGGCTATTGGTGAGATTTTTCCTCCCGCGCCGCCCTGTGCCGCCGCCTCTACGACCGTAAGAACCATGGACGGATTTCCATGTCTATCCGATTGATGGGTAAGTAACCTTATCAACATCTTGTTTGATCTGTGTAGCTACCCAATGTAGTTTTGAATACCCGAGCCTCTTCATGGGTCTTCGTGGATGAGGACACGCGTGATTCATCTAGACCAAACTGCAATCGTCATGAGAGCCAAAACGAATTTCCGCTGACCAGGTTTCTGTGTGCTACTCCTTGTCATGTATTGACTCACAAATAGATCCATGTGAATGTATATGCTACTGTTTCTCTTCAAAGAAAAAAATAAACAATTTATCCTGACGAATGGATGTATATCTATGGTGGATGACCTCTGTCATTCTTTTGTAGGTCATAATATGCATTCACACAATTCAAATTCATGCTCTGGAAGGATATTGACCAACTAACCATGTATTAATTGTGTTGGTGCAATAATTTGCCTCCTTATATTTTGAAGTTTGTTGACATGAACGGTATGAGACCTATGTGTTTGCTAGTGCACACAGAGTAACAGGTCCCTGGAATCAAGAGGAGATTGATTCAAATGCCGAAGTTAATCCCCTGCGTGGCAGTGAAGGTTAACACCGAAGATTATGATAACAAGAGTGACAACTCAAAAATTGCTGACGAGAAGCAATTGGTTTGGTGCTCATCTGAAGTAAGTGACAGCGACCGAGAAGATTGAAGACAAAGTGAAGAAGTTTATTTCGTTGTTTCTCTACTCTTTATTGAGTCACAGGACCACCGTACTATTAAGAGGGGTGCAACGTTCGAAGCTTTGATTCTCTGATGCTAAACCCAAATCCTATGAAAGTTGTGAGAGAAATCTCTTTGTGTTCCGAGCAAATACTTGCCAGCAAGAGACTATGATCTTCTTCGCTGCGAGAGATTTGTCTCTGGCCGAGGAGTTAGCATTACTTGTTCCTCAAGTAATGTTACCATTGCTCTTGAAACCCAACCGTTGTAAACATGTTGGTTGGCCATTGGCTGGACCGCGTGCCCAAAATGGTCATTTCCCACCAGGGAATGTTGCGGCTATAAATAGCCACCCCGCACCGGCGTTGTCCGGTGGTTGCTCCGTTTGATCGTGAGAAGATTGTTGAGAAACCCCCTCTCCAGAGTGATTTGAGTTTAAAATTCACCGAGAGAAAACTCCTAGAGCCGAAAAATTAGATAGTGGTTCAACATCACTCGAATCTAAGTCCAGTACGCTCCGCCTATTACTCTTCAGAGCCGCAAACTCTCTAAACGGTTAGCTGTCAATCTCTTTAGATACAAGAGTAATTGTGGTTCTCAAAGAAGAAGTCTGTAAAGGTTTGGAGATCGCCTCAAGCATCTACCACGAGTGATCGACATTGGTTGACGAACCAATTGTCGAGGAGAATAGGGCGAAGAGAGTTTATCTTCTGTGTTAAATCACAACCCCTCCAACCAGACGTAGTCCTTGTACAGAAGGACAAACTGGTCTACCAAATTCCTTGTCGCCATCGAGCATCACTGGTTACCTCTACTCTCCTCTTTACATTCAAACGGTTTCAATCATGTGATTTGTCTCGATGCACGCCTTTAATTTCCATTTGGTAGTTTGTATTCGCTCACTGTAAACTGTTTTTCATTCGCTCCGCTGCTGGGTTACGAGAGTTTTGATATTGCCGAAGAAATTTTAAAAATCCCATTCACCCCCTCTGGTAGACATACTTCCTACAATTGGTATGAGAGCAAGGTACTCCTTGTCTCTGCTCATTTTGGTCTAACCACCTTGGAGTTTAAGTATGTCTTCAGTGAGCTACAAGTTACATCTCAAGATTCTCATCTTTGATGGGACGGACTATCCCTTGTGGAAAGATAATATGAAGATCCGTCTCCGAGCTATTGATGATGATATGTGGAACGTGGTGTAGTTTGCTTTTACGGTTGAAATACCCCAGGCCCCCACTGACCACGAGAAGAAGCTCATTCAGATGGACGCTCGAGCTAAAGATGAAATTGGTGGCCATCTCTCTTGGGCTCAATTTTTTTGCTATCGTCATTGTGAAACTGCAAAGGATTTGTGGGATATTCTCGAAAACATAATTGAGGGTGTTTCAACTCAGAAAGAAGCTCGCATTCACTACAAAAAATCACTTCCCTGATGATACGTGTTTGTCACAGTAGGTCACTTTTGTTGTCATGCATGTATATCCATGATAATTTTATGAAAGAATCAAGAGTCATACCTGTGCTGTCGTAGAAGTGTTCCATGACAATACTAAAATTATCATCACGGAAGTGTCCACTTCCCTGACGATTAATGATGCACATGGAAGTGCTTTCGTCAAGGGTAACTGACACGTGGCCTCCAATGAAACGGGTCACCGTTAAGCTATCTGGTCCAGTTTTGGATCTGATAACCCGCTAACAGCACAGACCAATGACGATTTTCCATATGTAAAATTCACATTGGCCAATGGAACCACGTGTTAGCTCCGGCCCGGGACAAATGTCAGTCGTCCAATGAACCACTGATACGTCATGGCACGGCCCAATAGTAACCTATTTAGGTTAAAAGGCTGGGCCTGTCAAAATAAGCGGGCCGGCCCATTAGCGACCTACTTGCATCAGTCCCATACACAACCACGAACCATACGAGTTACACAGAATCGACCCATCAAAGGCCCATTCTAGATTTGACAATTTCCAGCCCATCGTCAGTTCCAACCAGTTAACAACTCGTTACGTCTTTGGGTTCAATTACGGCATGACCTTATTTCGGTCTGATAGCAACCCATTATAAATATGGACCAATGAATTGCCGGTACGTCTTTCAGCCTTTTCTCGGCCTATTCTGTAGTTGTGCCAACTTCTAGTCCATTGTGACTTTCGGCCTTTTCTCGGCCCATTCTGTACACGGGACAACTTCTAGCCTGTTTTGTCTTTCTACCTGTTAACGGCCCGCACAACAGTTGGGCCTTTGATGGTGCCACCTGATTTTGGGTCCATTAACGACCCACGTTCCCCAGGGCACAATTTCAGCCCGACGCGATTTTCGGCCTCTTAAAAGCCTAGTTTGTAAATTGGGCCTCTTTTGGCCCAAAACACTTTCGGCCTCTTACTGGCCCATCAAGCAAAAGGGCCTAGACAAAATTGAAGTTTATTTCGGCCTGCTAGAGGCCCGCGGGCCGTTTCCATTTATACGGCCCTATCAAGCTTTCAGCCTGTTAACGGCCTGCTAAGAGCCGTTGTTACAGTGGGCCACAACGATTGGGATCCACTAAATATTACTCCCTTCGTCCCATGATGCAAGACATTTTTTTGACACTAGTGTAGTGTCAAAAAATGTCTTACATTATGGGACGGAGGGAGTAGTTGACTAATAACCCACAAGTATAGGGGATCACAACTATTTTCGAGGGTAGAGTATTCAACCCAAATTTATAGATTCGACACAAGGGGAGCCAAAGAATATTTGCAAGTATTAGCAGTTGAGTTGTCAATTCAACCACACCAGGAGATTAAATATCTGCAGCAATATGATCAGTAGCACAGTAATATGATAGTTTTGATAGCACTAATGATAGTAGCAGTAATGGTAAGAGTGATAGCAATGATTTTGTAGCAAGTGTATCAGTAACAACAACAGTAGTAACTTAGCAAGAGCAATATGTGGAAAATTCGTAGGCATTGGATCGGCGAATTCGGTGGATGATATTCATATAAGAGTCATAACCTAGGGCTTTGCAAAACTAGCTCTAGTTCATAAATATAATGTAGGCATGTATTTCATAAATAGTCATACGTGCTTATCGAAAGAACATGTATGACATCTTTTGTCCTACCCTCCCGTGGCAGCGGGGTCCATAAGTAAACTAAGGAATATTAAGGTCTCCTTTTAATAGAGAACCAGAACAAAGCATTAACACATAGTAAATACATGAACTCCCCAAACTACGGTCATCACCGACAAGTATCCCGATTACTATCACCGCGGGGTTTACGGATCATAACACGTAATTGGTGAATATGACTTGCAAGATCAGATCTAGTACATAGATATAATAGTGAAAACATAAACATTTCAGATCTAAAATCACGGCACTCGAGCCCAAAGTGACAAGCATTAAGCATGGCAAAGTCATAGCAACATCAATCTCGGAACATTATGGATACTAGGGATCACGCCCTAACAAAACTAACTCGATTACATGATGAATCTCATCCAACTCCTCACCGACCAGCGAGCCTACGAAGGAATTACTCACACCCGGTGGGGAGCATCATGGAATTGTCAATGAAGGAGGGTTGGTGTTGACGAAGATCGAAGATCCCCCTCTCCGGAGCCCTGAATGGACTCCAGATCTGGCCTCCCGATGAAGAACAAAAGGCGGCGGTGACTCCGTATTGTGAAACGCGATGAAACTTCCTCCCTGATTTCATTCTCCGAAAATAGGTATTTAAGGAGTTGGAATTAGGGTCTGCGGGGCCACCTGGTGGGCACAACCCACCTGGGCATGCTTGGAGGGTGTGGCGTGCCCTGGTGGGTTGTGCTCAACCAGGGGACCCCCTGGTGGTTCTTGGCTCCAGTATTTTTCTATTATTGTAAAATAATTCTCCAAAAAGTTTTGTTCCATTCCGAGAACTTTTATTTCTGCACAAAAGCAACACCATGGCAATTCTGCTGAAAATGGCGTCAGTCTGGGTTAGTTTCACTCAAATCATGCAAATTAGAGTCCAAAACAAGAGCAAAAGCGTTAGGAAAAGTAGGTATGACGGAGATGTATCAACTCCCCCAAGCTTAAACCTTTGCTTGTCCTCAAGCAATTCAGTTGATAAACTAAAAGTGAAAAAGAAAAAAATTTACGAACTATTTTGTTCTCGTTTAGATAAATAAGCTTAAGTAGCACCTAGGTTTTCAGCAAAGATTATGACTAACCATGTCAACAATAACTCTTAGAAATTATATTAACTTATATGAATGGCATAAGCAACTAGTGAGCAATAATAAAATATCTCAAATGACAACATTTTTTCAAAACAACCTAGATATAATATGACAACAGTGGTATCTCGCTAGCCCTTTCTGAGACCGCAAAACATAAATGCAGAGCACCTCCAAAGTTCAAGCAACGACTAAACATTGTAATTCATGGTAGAAAAGACCCTGTCATGATGCATCCAACATTAACTATAGACAATGCACGAGGATGACAATAGTGCTCTCACATCTGGCACTTATTTGAGAAGGTGATGACTCAACATAAAATTAAATAGATAGTCCCTTCGCAGAGGGAAGCAAGGATTTGCAGCGGTGCCAGAGCTCAAAGTTTTTAAAACAGAGATAAATGAATTTTGGGAAATGCACCCTTCCTGTTTACGTCATGACCAAAAGTTATCAATACCTTCAATGCTAGACACATTAGTGGTGGTTCCCAAGCGATAAAAGTAAAGGTTTACCCCCCTCCACCAACAAACACACTCCACAGCTAGCCGAATCCACGGGTACCGTCCATACCAACATCAATCCTGGGGGAGTTTTGTTTAATTATTTGCAATTTTTGATTTCGGGACTGGGAATCCCTATTACCGCCCCTCTCATGCAAGGACGAGTGAATAAACACTCATCATGAGAATAACCCGCGTAGCATGGAAGATATCGACTACCCCCTGTCGCTCTATGAACAATCCAGGCACACAAAAACATATGTTTGTTTGAAGTATTTAGAAGTGGCTGATACGTCTCCATCGTATCTACTTTTCCAAACTCTTTTGCCCTTGTTTTGGACTCTAACTTGCATGATTTGAATGGAACTAACCCGGACTGACGTTGTTTTCAGCAGAATTTCCATAGTGTTATTTTTGTGCATAAATAAAAGTTCTCAGAATGAGATGAAACTTCACGGAGATGATTTTTGTAATTAATAAAAAATATTGGCGAAAGAATCAACCGAAGGGGGCTCACACCCTGGCCACAAGGGTGGGGGGCGTGCCCTCCGTCCTTGTGGGCCCCTTGGACCTCCACCGACCTCAACTCCAACTCCATATATTCATGTTCGGGGAGAAAAAAAATCAGGGAGAAGGATTCATCGCGTTTACAATATGGAGTCACCGCCAAGCCCTGTTCTTCCTTGGGAGGGCAGATTTGGAGTCCGTTCTGGGATACGGAGAGGGGAATCCGGCGGCATCGTCATCATCAACCATCCTCCATCACCAATTTCATGATGCTCACCGTCGTGCGTGAGTAATCCCATCGTAGGCTTGCTAGATGGTGATGAGTTGGATGAGATTTACCATGTAATCGGGTTAGTTTTGTTAGGGTTTGATCCCTAGTATCCACTATGTTCTAAGATTGATGTTGCTATGACTTTGCTATGCTTAATGCTTGTCACTAGGGCCCGAGTGCCATGATTTCAGATCTGAACCTATTATGTTTTCATGAGTATATTTGTGTTCTCGATCCTATCTTGCAAGTTATAGTCATCTACTACGTGTTATGATCCGACAACCCCGGAGTGACAATAGTCGTGACACTTCCCGGTGATGATCGTAGTTTGAGGAGTTCATGTATTCACTAAGTGCTAATGCTTTGATCTGGTTCTCTATTAAAAGGAGGCCTTAATATTCCTTAGTTTCCAATAGGACCCCACTGCCACGGGAGGGTAGGACAAAAGATGTCAAGCAAGTTCTTTTCCATAAGCACGTATGACTATATTCAGAATACATGCCTACATTATATTGATGAATTGGAGCTAGTTCCATGTCACCCTATGTTATAACTGTTGCATGATGAATGCCATCTGACATAAGTATCCATCATTGATCCATTTCCTACGATCTCGTTTCATATGTTTTCTCAATTACTTTTCCATTGCCACTGTCACGATTGTTACAAAACTGCTACTATTACTTTTGCCACTATTACCGTTACTTCCATACTACTTTGCCACTAAATACTTTGCTGCAGATATTAAGTTTATCAGGTGTGGTTGAATTGACAACTCAGCTGCCAATACTTGAGAATATTCTTTGGCTCCCCTTGTGTCGAATCAATAAATTTGGGTTGAATACTCTACCCTCGAAAATATTGCGATCCCCTATACTTGTGGGTTATCAAGACCTTTTTCTGGCGCCGTTGCCGGGGAGCATAGCTCTATTCTCTGAGTCACTTGGGATTTATATTTGTTGATCACTATGAGGAATTTGAAAGATCAAAGAACTAAGCTTTTTCCCTCAACTAAGAGGGGAGGTAAGGAACTGCCATCTAGCTCTGCACTTGATTCTCCTTCTGTTTTGAGTAAACTTGCGACACCTACGCCTGCTATTGATTCTGATATGTCACATGTTATTGATGATGCCACTTCTGCTATGCATGATGCTTATGATGAAACTACTTTGCTTGATAATACTGTTCCATGAGGTGAATTTCTTGATGACCAACTTGCTAGGGTTAGAGAGAATGAAATTACTGAAACTGAAGATTATGATTCTCCCCCTAGATATGAATTGCCTGTTGTACCTGAGGGTTGTTGGGAAACATAGCATGCAATTTCAAAAAAAGTGCTAGGCTCACGCAAGATCTATCTAGGAGATGCATAACAACAAGAGGGGGAGAGTGTGTCCAGTACCCTCGTAGACCGAAAGCGGAAGCGTTTGACAACGCGGTTGATGTAGTCGAACTTCTTCTCGTTCTGACCAATCAAGCACCGAACGCATGACACCTCCGAGTTCTGCACACGTTTAGCTTGACGACGTCCCTCGAACTCTTGATCCAGCAAAGTGTCAAGGGAGAGTTCCATCAGCACGACGTCCTGGTGACGGTGATGGTGAAGTGATCCGCGCAGGGCTTCGCCTAAGCACTACGTGAATATGACCGGAGGCGTAAACTGTGGAGGGGGGCGCCACACACGGCTAACAATTGTTGGTGGGTCTTCTAGGCACCCCTCCCCATGTATATATTGGTGGGAGGGGGATGGGAGCTGCCTTGGGCACCCCAAGCAGGAGGAATCCTACTTGGGGGCCCTATTCCAATTCGGCCCCCTACCATATTTACTGGGAGGGAAAAGGAAGAGGGGGGGGAGGAAAGGAATGTTGGGGAACGTAGTAATTTCAAAAAAATTCCTACGCACACACAAGATCATGGTGATGTATAGCAACGAGAGGGGAGAGTGTAATCTACGTACCCTCGTAGACCGACAGCGGAAGCGTTATGACAACGCGGTTGATGTAGTTGTACGTCTTCACGGCCCGACCGATCAAGCACCGAAACTACGGCACCTCCGAGTTCTAGCACACGTTCAGCTCGATGACGATCCCCAGACTCCGATCCAGCAAAGTGTCGGGGAAGAGTTCCGTCAGCACGATGGCGTGGTAACGATCTTGATGTTCAACTGTCATAGGGCTTCGCCTAAGCACCACTACAATATTATCGAGGACTATGGTGGAAGGGGGCACCGCACACGGTTAAGAGAACGATCTTAGCGATCAACTTGTGTGTCTAGGGATGCCCCCTGCCCCCGTATATAAAGGAGCCAAGGGAGGGGGGGTGCGGTCGGCCCTAGGAGGAGGCGCGCAGGAGGAGTCCTACTCCTACTGGGAGTAGGACTCCCCTCCCTTTCCCTAGTTGGATTAGGACTTGGGGGAGGGGGAGGAGCAGAGGGAAGAAAGGAAAGGGGGGCACCGCCCCCCTCCTTGTCCAATTCGGACTTGGGGGGAGGGGTGCGCGGCAGCCCCTAGGCTTCCTCTCCTCTTCCTCCACTAGGCCCATTAAGGCCCATTAGGTTACGAGGGGGTTCCAGTAACCTCCTAGTACTCCGGTAAAATGCCGATTTCACTCGGAACACTTCCGATGTCCAAACATAGGCTTCCAATATATCAATCTTTATGTCTCGACCATTTCGAGACTCCTCGTCATGTCCGTGATCACATCCGGGACTCCGAACTAACTTCGATACATCAAAACTCATAAACTCATAATATAACTGCCATCGAAACCTTAAGCGTGCGGACCCTACGGGTTCGAGAACAATGTAGACATGACCGAGACACGTCTCCGGTCAATAACCAATAGCGGAACCTGGATGCTCATATTGGCTCCTACATATTCTACGAAGATCTTTATCGGTCAGAACGCATAACAACATACGTTGTTCCCTTTGTCATCGGTATGTTACTTGCCCGAGATTCGATCGTCGGTATCTCAATACCTAGTTCAATCTCGTTACCGGCAAGTCTCTTTACTCGTTCCGTAATACATCATCTCACAAATAACTCATTAGTTGCAATGCTTGCAAGGCTTATGTGATGTGCATTACCGAGAGGGCCCAGAGATACCTCTTCGACAATCGGAGCAACAAATCCTAATCTCGAAATACGCCAACCCAACATGTAACTTTGGAGACACCTGTAGAGCTCCTTTATAATCACCCAGTTACGTTGTGAAGTTTGGTAGCACACAAAGTGGTCCTCCGGTAAACGGGAGTTGCATAATCTCATAGTCATAGGAACATGTATAAGTCATGAAGAAAGCAATAGCAACATACTAAACGATCGAGTGCTAAGCTAATGGAATGGGTCAAGTAAATCACATCATTCTCCTAATGATGTGATCCCATTTAATCAAATAACAACTCTTTGTCTATGGTTAGGAAACATAACCATCTTTGATTAACGAGCTAGTCAAGTAGAGGCATACTAGTGACACTCTGTTTGTCTATGTATTCACACATGTATTATGTTTCCGGTTAATACAATTCTAGCATGAATAATAAACATTTATCATGAAATAAGGAAATAAATAATAACTTTATTATTTCCTCTAGGGCATATTTCCATGTGATTTAACACCAATAATTCACATCATTATGTGACCAACACTCAAAGGGTTTACTAGAGTCAATAATCTAGTTCACATCGCTATGTGATTAACACCCAAAGAGTACTAAGGTGTGATCATGTTTTGCCTGTGAGAGAAGTTTAGTCAATGGGTCTGCCATATTCAGATCCGTATGTATTTTGCAAATTTCTATGTTAACAATGCTCTGCACAGAGCTACTCTAGCTAATTGCTCCCACTTTCAATATGCATCCAGATTGAGACTTAGAATCATATGGATCAGTGTCAAAGTTTGCATCGACATAACCCTTTACGATGAACCTTTTTGTCATGTCCATAATCGAGAAACATATCCTTATTCCACCAAGGATAATTTTGACCGCTGTCCAGTGATCTACTCCTAGATCACTATTGTACTCCCTTGCCAAAATCAGTGTAAGGTATACAATAGATCTGGTACACAACATGGCATACTTTATAGAATCTATGGTTGAGGCATAGGGAATGACTTTCATTCTCTTTCTATCTTCTGCCGTGGTCGGGCTTTGAGTGTTACTCAATTTCACACCTTGTAACACAGGCAAGAACTCTTTCTTTGACTGTTCCATTTTGAACTACTTCAAAATCTTGTCAAGGTATGTACTCATTGAAAAAACTTATCAAGCGTCTTGATCTATCTCTATAGATCTTGATGCTCAATATGTAAGCAGCTTCACCGAGGTTTTCTTTGAAAAAATCCTTTCAAACACTCCTTTATGCTTTGCAGAATAATTCTACATTATTTCCGATCAACAATATGTCATTCACATATACTTATCAGGAATACTGTAGTGCTCCCACTCACTTTATTATAAATACAGGCTTCACCGCAAGTCTGTATAAAACTATATGCTTTGATCAACTTATCAAAGCGTATATTCCAACTCTGAGATGCTTGCACCAGTCCATAGATGGATCGCTGGAGCTTGCACATTTTGTTAACACCTTTAGGATTGACAAAACCTTCTGGTTGCATCATATACAACTCTTCTTTAATAAATCCATTAAGGAATGCAGTTTTGTTTATCCATTTGCCAAATTTCATAATCATAAAATGCGTAAATTGCTAACATGATTTGGACAGACTTAAGCATTGCTACGGGTGAGAAGGTCTCATCGTAGTCAATCCCTTGAACTTGTCGAAAACCTTTTGCGACAAGTCGAGCTTTGTAGATAGTAACATTACCGTCAGCGTCAGTCTTCTTCTTGAAGATCCATTTATTTTCTATTGCTTGCCGATCATTGGGCAAGTCAACCAAAGTCCACACTTTGTTCTCATACATGGATCCCATCTCAGATTTCATGGCTTCAAGCCATTTTGCGGAATCTGGGCTCACCATCGCTTCTTCATAGTTCGTAGGTTCATCATGATCTAGTAGCATGACTTCTAGAACAGGATTACCGTACCACTCTGGAGCGGATCTTACTCTGGTTGATCTACGAGGTTCAGTAGTATCGTGTTCTGAAGTTTCATGATCATCATCATTAGCTTCCTCACCAATTGGTGTAGGTGTCACAGAAACTGGTTTTTGTGATGTACTACTTTCCAATAAGGGAGCAGGTGTAGTTACCTCATCAAGTTCTACTTTCCTCCCACTCACTTCTTTCGAGAGAAACTCCTTCTCTAGAAAGTTTCCGAATTTAGCAACAAAAGTCTTGCCTTCGGATCTGTGATAGAAGGTGTATCCAATAGTTTCCTTTGGATATCCTATGAAGATACATTTCTCCGATTTGGGTTCAAGCTTATCAGGTTGAAGCTTTTTCACATAAGCATCGCAGCCCCAAACTTTCAGAAACGACAACTTTGGTTTCTTGCCAAACCACAGTTCATAAGGCGTCGTCTCAAGGATTTTGATGGTGCCCTATTTAACGTAAATGCGGCCGTCTCTAAAGCATAACCCCAAAACGATAGCGGTAAATCAGTAAGAGACATCATAGATCGCACCATATCTAGTAAAGTATGATTACAACGTTCGGACACACCATTACGCTGTGGTGTTCCGGGTGGCGTGAGTTGCGAAACTATTCCACATTGTTTCAAATGTACACTAAACTCGTAACTCAAATATTCTCCTCCACGACAGATCGTAGGCATTTTATTTTCTTGTTACGATGGCTTTCAACTTCACTCTGAAATTCTTTGAACTTTTCAAATGTTTCAGACTTATGTTTCATTAAGTAGATATACCCATATCTGCTTAAATCATCTGTGAAGGTGAGAAAATAACGATATCCGCCACGAGCCTCAACATTCATCGGACCACATACATCTGTATGCATGATTTCCAACAAATCTGTTGCTCTCTCCATAGTACCGGAGAATGGTGTTTTTGTCATCTTACCCATAAGGCACGGTTCGCAAGTACCAAGTGATTCATAATCAAGTGGTTCCAAAAGTCCATTAGCATGGAGTTTCTTCATGCGCTTTACACCAATATGACCTAAACGGCAGTGCCAAAAATAAGTTGCACTATCATTATTAATTTTGCATCTTTTGGCTTCAATATTATGAATATGTGTATCACTACAATCGAGATCCAATGAACCATTTTCATTGGGTGTGTAACCATATAAGGTTTTATTCATGTAAACAGAACAACAATTGTTCTCCAACTTAAATGAATAACCGTATTGCAATAAACATGATCATATCATATTCATGCTCAACGCAAACACCAAATAACACTTATTTAGGTTCAACACTAATCCCGAAAGTATAGGGAGTGTGCGATGATGATCATATCAATCTTGGAACTACTTCCAACACACACCATCACCTCACCCTTAACTAGTCTTTGTTCATTCTACAACTCCTGATTCAAGTTACTAATCATAGTAACTGAACTAGTATCAAATACTGAGGGGTTGCTATAAACACTAGTAAAGTACACATCAATAACATGTATATCAAATATACTTATGTTCACTTTGCCATCCTTCTTATCCGCCAAATACTTGGGGCAGTTCCACTTCCAGTGACCAGTCCCTTTGCAGTAGAAGCACTTAGTCTCAGGCTTAGGATCAGACTTGGGCTTCTTCACTTGAGTAGCAACTTGCTTGCCGTTCTTCTTGAAGTTCCCCTTCTTCCCTTTGCCCTTTTTCTTGAAACTAGTGGTCTTGTTAACCATCAACACTTGATGTTCTTTCTTGATTTCTACCTTCATTGATTTCATCATCATGAAAAGCTCGGTAGTTGTTTTCATCATCCCTTGCATACTATAGTTCATCACGAAGTTCTACTAACTTGGTGATGGTGACTAGAGAATTCTGTCAATCACTATGTTATCTGGAAGATTAACCCCCACTTGATTCAAGTGATTGTAGTACCCAGACAATCTGAGCACATGCTCACTAGTTGAGTGATTCTCCTCCATCTTTTAGCTATAGAACTTGTTGGAGACTTCATATCTCTCAACTCGGGTATTTGCTTGAAATATTAACTTCAATTCCTGGAACATCTCATATGGTCCATGACGTTCAAAACGTCTTTGAAGTCTCGATTCTAAGCCGTTAAGCATGGAGCAGTAAACTATCAAGTAGTCATCATATTTAGCTAGCCAAACGTTCATAACGTCTGCATCTGCTCGTGCAATAGGTCTGTCACCTAGCGGTGCATCAAGGACATAATTCTTCTGTGTAGCAATGAGGATAAACCTCAGATCACGGATCCAATCCGCATCATTGCTACTAACATCTTTCAACACAATTTTCTCTAGGAACATATCAAAATAAACACAGGGAAGCAACAACGCGAGCTATTGATCTACAACATGATTTGCAAAATACTACCAGGACTAAGTTCATGATAAATTTAAGTTCAATTAATCATATTACTTGAGAACTCCCACTTAGACAGACATCTCTCTAGTCATCTAAGTGATCACGTGATCCAAATCAACTAAACCATGTCCGATCATCACGTGAGATGGAGTAGTTTCAATGGTGAACATCACTATGTTGATCATATCTACTATATGATTCACGTTCGACCTTTCGGTCTCCGTGTTCCGAGGCCATATTTGTATATGCTAGGCTCGTCAAGTTTAACCTGAGTATTCCGTGTGTGCAACTGTTTTGCACCCGTTGTATTTGAACGTAGAGCCTATCACACCCGATCATCACGTGGTGTCTCAGCACGAAGAACTTTCGCAACGGTGCATACTCAGGGAGAACACTTCTTGATAATTAGTGAGAGATCATCTGAAAATGCTACCGTCAAACTAAGCAAAATAAGATGTATAAAAGATAAACATCATATGCAATCAAAATATGTGACATGATATGTCCATCATCATCTTGCGCCTTTGATTTCCATCTCCAAAGTACTTTCATGATCTCTATCGTCACCGGCATGACACCATGATCTCCATCATCTTGATCTATATCAATGTGTCGTCACGTGGTCGTCTCGCCAACAATTGCTCTTGCAACTATTGCTATCGCATAGCGATAAAGTAAAGCAATTATTGGGCGCTTGCATCTTATGCAATAGAGAGACAACCATAAGGATTTTGCCAATTGCCGATAACTTCAACAAAACATGATCATCTCATACAACAACTTATATCTCATCACGTCTTGACCATATCACATCACAACATGCCCTGCAAAAACAAGTTAGACGTCCTCTACTTTGTTGTTGCAAGTTTTACATGGCTGCTACAGGCTTAGCAAGAACCGTTCTTACCTATGCATCAAAACCACAACGATAGTTTGTCAAGTTGGTGCTGTTTTAACCTTCGCAAGGACCGGGCGTAGCCACACTCTGTTCAACTGAAGTTGGAGAAACTGACACCCGCCAGCCACCTGTGTGCAAAGCACGTCGGTAGAACCAGTCTCGCGTAAGCGTACGCATAATGTCGGTCCGGGCCGCTTCATCCAACAATACCACTGAACCAAAGTATGACATGCTGGTAAGCAGTATGACTTATATCGCCCACAACTCACTTGTGTTCTACTCGTGCAAATAACATCAACACATAAAACCTAGGCTCGGATGCCACTGTTGGGGAATGTAGTAATTTCAAAAAATTTCCTATGCACACGCAAGATCATGGTGATGTATAGCAATGAGAGGGGAGAGTGTAATCTACGTACCCTCGTAGACTGACAGCGGAAGCGTTATGACAACGCGGTTGATGTAGTTGTACGTCTTCACGGCTTGACCGATCAAGCACCGAAACTACGGCACCTCCGAGTTCTAGCACACGTTCAGCTCGATGACGATCCCCGGACTCCGATCCAGCAAAGTGTCGGGGAAGAGTTCCGTCAGCACGACGGCGTGGTGACGATCTTGTTGTTCAACTGTCGCAGGGCTTCGCCTAAGCACCACTACAATATTATCGAGGACTATGGTGGAAGGGGGCACCGCACACGGTTAAGAGAACGATCTTAGAGATCAACTTGTGTGTCTAGGGGTGCCCCCTGCCCCCGTATATAAAGGAGCCAAGGGGGGTGCGGCCGGCCCTAGGAGGAGGCGCGCAGGAGGAGTCCTACTCCTACTGGGAGTAGGACTCCCCTCCCTTTCCCTAGTTGGATTAGGACTTGGGGGGGGAGGAGGAGAGGGAAGAAAGGAAAGGGGGGCGCCGCCCCCCCCCCTCCTTGTCCAATTCGGACTTGGGGGGAGGGGGGGGGGAGGGGTGCGCGGCAGCCCCTAGGCTTCCTCTCCTCTTCCTCCACTAGGCCCATTAAGGCCCATTAGGTTACCGGGGGGTTCTGGTAACCTCCCGGTACTCCTGTAAAATGCCGAGTTCACCCGGAACACTTCCGATGTCCAAACATAGGCTTCCAATATATCAATCTTTATGTATCGACCA
>NC_041388.1:419132451-419183197 GCF_002162155.2 Triticum dicoccoides | reverse complement strand
GGAGCCAAGGGGGGTGCGGCCGGCCCTAGGAGGAGGCGCGCAGGAGGAGTCCTACTCCTACTGGGAGTAGGACTCCCCTCCCTTTCCCTAGTTGGATTAGGACTTGGGGGGGGAGGAGGAGAGGGAAGAAAGGAAAGGGGGGCGCCGCCCCCCCCCCTCCTTGTCCAATTCGGACTTGGGGGGGGGGGGGGGGGAGGGGTGCGCGGCAGCCCCTAGGCTTCCTCTCCTCTTCCTCCACTAGGCCCATTAAGGCCCATTAGGTTACCGGGGGGTTCTGGTAACCTCCCGGTACTCCTGTAAAATGCCGAGTTCACCCGGAACACTTCCGATGTCCAAACATAGGCTTCCAATATATCAATCTTTATGTATCGACCATTTCGAGACTCCTCGTCATGTCCGTGATCACATCCGGGACTCCGAACTAACTTCGGTACATCAAAACTCATAAACTCATAATATAACTGTCATAGAAACCTTAAGCGTGCGGACCCTACGGGTTCGAGAACAATGTAGACATGACCGAGACACGTCTCCGGTCAATAAAAAATAGCGGAACCTGGATGCTCATATTGGCTCCTACATATTCTACGAAGATCTTTATCGGTCAGACCGCGTAACAACATACGTTGTTCCCTTTGTCATCGGTATGTTACTTGCCCGAGATTCGATCGTCGGTATCTCAATACCTAGTTCAATCTCGTTACCGGCAAGTCTCTTTACTCGTTCCGTAATACATCATCTCGCAACTAACTCATTAGTTAGAATGCTTGCAAGGCTTATGTGATCTGCATTACCGAGAGGCCCAAGAGATACCTCTCCGACAATCGGAGTGACAAATCCTAATCTCGAAATACACCAACCCAACATGTAACTTTGGAGACACCTGTAGAGCTCCTTTATAATCACCCAGTTACGTTGTGACGTTTGGTAGCACACAAAGTGTTCCTCCGGTAAACGGGAGTTGCATAATCTCATAGTCATAGGAACATGTATAAGTCATGAAGAAAGCAATAGCAACATACTAAACGATCGAGTGATAAGCTAATGGAATGGGTCAAGTCAATCACATCATTCTCCTAATGATGTGATCCCGTTTAATGAAATAACAACTCTTTGTCTATGGTTAGAAAACATAACCATCTTTGATTAACGAGCTAGTCAAGTAGAGGCATACTAGTGACACTCTGTTTGTCTATGTATTCACACATGTATTATGTTTCCGGTTAATACAATTGTAGCATGAATAATAAACATTTATCATGAAATAAGGAAATAAATAATAACTTTATTATTGCCTCTAGGGCATATTTCCTTCAAGGAAGGGGGAGGCCGACTCCCCCCTTTCCTTCTCCCACTTGTCCGGTGGCCTAGGAGGGGTGCGCCAGCCCCGTGTGGGCTGGTGTGCCCCTTCTCCTTTGGCTCATGTGGCCCATTAACCCCCCCCCCCCCCGGGGTTCCGGTAACCCCTCCGGTAGTCCGATACTCTTCAAAACACTTCCGGTGTCCGAATACTATCGTCCTATATATCAATATTTACCTCTCGACCATTTCAAGACTCCTCGTCATGTCCGTGATCTCATCCGGGACTAAGAACAACATTCAGTCACCAAATCACATAACTCATATAATACAAAATCATCATGTAATGTTAAGCGTGCGGACCCTACGGGTTTGACAACTATGTATACATGACCGAGACACCTCTCCGGTCAATAACCAATAGCGGAACCTGGATGCTCATATTGGTTCCCACATATTCTACGAAGATCTTTATCGGTCGTACCGTAATGAAAACATACGTTATTTCCTTTGTCATCAGTATGTTACTTGCCCGAGATTCGATCGTCAGTATCTTCATACCTAGTTCAATCTCGTTACCGGTAAGTCTCTTTACTCATTTCGTAATACATCATCCTGCAACTAACTCATTAGTCACATTGCTTGCAAGGCTTCTTATGATGTGTATTACCGAGAGGGCCCAGAGATACCTCTCCGATACTCGGAGTGACAAATCCTAATCACGATCTATGCCAACCCAACAAACACCTTCTGATATACCTGTAGAGCATCTTTAGAATCATGCAGTTATGTTGTGACGTTTGATAGCACACAAGTCATTCCTTCGGTATTCAGGAGTTGCATAATCTCATAGTCGAAGGAATATGTCACTACTGCAGGATGCTGCTAACGTGACACTACGATTGACACCCTTTGCCGAACTGTGTGCGCTGCAATAATCGCAAACGGTGGTGTAAAAATGTCAAAAAAGGTGTAAAACGTTTGCGATGGTGGAGCCATCAAACACTGTTCAGATTTTAGTTGCCTGTGTGATGCAGGGCACACGGTTAATCCATTCCAACTGTTTGCGATGAGGCAGAACAACAGAAACGGGCAGCCATATCAATGTGTGTGTGATGACCCACAAGTATAGGGGACTGATGACAACTACAAAACCTTCTTCTTGTAGACGTTGTTGGGCCTCCAAGTGCAGAGGTTTGTAGGACAGTAGCAAATTTCCCTCAAGTGGATGACCTAAGGTTTATCAATCCGTAGGAGGCGTAGGATGAAGATGGTCTCTCTCAAGCAACCCTGCAACCAAATAACAAAGAGTCTCTTGTGTCCCCAACACACCCAATACAATGGTAAATTGTATAGGTGCACTAGTTCGGTGAAGAGATGGTGATACAAGTGCAATATGGATGGTAGATAAAGGTATTTGTAATCTGAAATTATAAAAACAGCAAGGTAACTAATGGTAAAAGTGAGCGTAAACAGTATTGCAATAATAGGAAATAAGGCCCAGGGTTCATACTTTCACTAGTGTAAGTCCTCTCAACAATACTAACATAATAGGATCATAAAATTATCCCTCAACATGCAACAAAGAGTCACTCCAAAGTCACTAATAGCAGAGAACGAACAAAGAGATTATGGTAGGGTTCGAAACCACCTCAAAGTTATTCTTTCCAATCAATCCGTTGGGCTATTCCTATAAGTTTCACAAACAGCCCTAGAGTTCGTACTAGAATAACACCTTAAGACACAAATCAACCAAAACCCTAATGTCACCTAGATACTCCAATGTCACCTCAAGTATCCGTGGGTATGATTATACGATATGCATCACACAATCTCAGATTCATCTATTCAACCAACACAAAGGACCTCAAAGAGTGCCCCAAAGTTTCTACCGGAGAATCACGACGAAAATGTGTGCCAACCCCTATGCATAGGTTCATGGGCGGAACCCGCAAGTTGATCACCAAAACATACATCAAGTGAATCATGTGGCATCCCATTGTCACCACAGATACGCATGGCAAGACATACATCAAGTGTTCTCAAATCTTTAAAGACTCAATCCGATAAGATTACTTCAAAGGGGAAACTCGATCCATTACAAGAGAGAAGAGGGGGGAAGAAACATCATAGGATCCAAATATAATAGCAAAGCTCACGATACATCAAGATTGTATCATCTCAAGAACACGAGAGAGAGAGAGATCAAACACATAGCTACTGGTACATACCCTCAGCACCGAGGGAGAACTACTCCCTCCTCATCATGGAGAGCACCGGGATGATGAAGATGGCCACCGGAGAAGGATTGCCCCCTCCGGCAGGGTGCCGGAACGGGTCTAGATTGGTTTTCGGTGGCTACGGAGGCTTCTGGCGGCGGAACTCCCGATCTATTATGTGTTTTCGAAGTTTTAGGGTACGACGGTATATATGGGTGAAAGGAGTATGTCGGTGGAGCTACGGGGGCCCCACGAGGCAGGGGGCGTGCCCAGGGGGGAGGGCGCACCCCCACCCTCGTGATCACCTCCCGTATCTTCTGACATGGGGTCCAAGTCCATCAGGTGGGTTTCCTTCCAAAAATAACTTCTCCAGTTGATTTCGTTCCGTTTTGACTCCGTCTGATATTCCTTTTCCTCGAAACACTAAAATAGGCATAAAACAGCAAATCTGGGCTGGGCTTCCGGTTAATAGGTTAGTCCCAAAAATAATATAAAAGTGGAAAATAAATCCCAATATTGCCTAAAATAGTAGATAATATAGCATGGAGCAATAAAAAATTATAGATACGTTGGAGACGTATCAAGCATCCCCAAGCTTAATTCCTGCTCGTCCTCGAGTAGGTAAATGATATAAAAGATAATTTTTGATGTGGAATGCTAGTTGGCATAATTTCATTGCAATTCTTATTACTTGTGATATGAATATTCAGATCCGAAAGATTCAAGACAAAAGTTCATATTGACATAAAAGTAATAATACTTCAAGCATACTAACAAAGCAATCATGTCTTCTCAAAATAACATGTCCAAAGAAAGTTATCCCTACAAAATCATATAGTCTGGCTATGCTCCATCTTCCCCACACAAAATATTTAAATCATGCACAACCCCGATGACAAGCCAAGCAATTGTTTCATACTTTAACATTTTCAAAACGTTTTCAATCTTCACGCAATACATGAGCGTGAGCCATGGATATAACACTATATGTGGAATAGAATGGTGGTTGTGGAGAAGACAAAAAGAGGGAAGATAGTCTCACATCAACTAGGCGTATCAACGGGCTATGAAGATGCCCATCAATAGATATCAATGTGAGTGAGTAGGGATTGCCATGCAACGGATGCACTAGAGCTATAAGTATGTGAAAGCTCAACAAAATAAACTAAGTGGGTGTGCATCCAACTCGCTTGCTCAAGAAGACCTAGGGCATTTTGAGGAAGCCCATCATTGGAATATACAAGCCAAGTTCTATAATAAAAAATTCCCACTAGTATATGAAAGTGACAAAATGAGAGACTCTCTATCATGAAGATCATGGTGCTACTTTGAAGCACAAGTGTGGTAAAAGGACAGTAGCATTGTCCCTTCTCTCTTTTTCTCTCATTTTTTTTATTTTTTTATGGTTTTTTGTTTGGGCCTTTTCTCTCTTTTTTATGGCCTCTTTTTTTTCTCTTTTTTTATTTTTTGTCCGGAGTCTCATCCCGACTTGTGGGGGAATCATAGTCTCCATCATCCTTTCCTCATTCGGGGACAATGCTCTAATAATGATGATCATCACACTTTTATTTTTCTTACAACTCAACAATTACAACTCGATACTTAGAACAAAATATGACTCTATATGAATGCCTCCGGCGGTGTACCGGGATATGCAATGACTCATGAGTGACATGTGTGAAAGAATTATGAACGGTGGCTTTGCCACAAATACGATGTCAACTACATGATCATGCTAGCAATATGACAATGATGGAGCGTGTCATAATAAACGGAACGGTGGAAAGTTGCATGGCAATATATCTCGGAATGGCTATGGAAATGCCATAATAGGTAGGTATGGTGGCTGTTTTGAGGAAGGTATATGGTGGGTGTATGATACCGGTGAAAGGTGTGTGGTATTAGAGAGGCTAGCAATAGTGGAAGGATGGGAAAAAGTGCGTATAATCCATGGACTCAACATTAGTCATAAAGAACTCATATACTTATTGCAAAAATCTACAAGTTATCAAAGCAAAGTATTACACGCATGCTCCTAGGGGGATAGATTGGTAGGAAAAGACCATCGCTCGTCCCCGACCGCCACTCATAAGGAAGACAATCAATAAATAAATCATGCTCCGAGTTCATCACATAACGGTTCACCATACGTGCATGCTACGGGAATCACAAACTTCAACACAAGTATTCTTTAAATTCACAACTACTCAACTAGCATGACTCTAATATTATCACCTCCATATCTCAAAACAATTATCAAGCATCAAACTTATCTTAGTATTCAACGCACTCAAAAGAAAGTTTCGCATATCTTGAATACCAAGTATATTAACATTAAGCGAATTACCATGCTATTAATGACTCTCAAAATAATCTATGTGAAACATGAGAGTTCATCTATTTCTTAAAAATAAAACTACCACCATGCTCTAAAAGGTATAAGTGAAGCACTAGAGCAAACAACAAACTACTTCAAAAGATATAAGTGAAGATCAATAAGTAGTCGACTAATTATGTAACTATGTGAAGACTCTCCCATTTAATAATTTCAGGTCTTGGTATTGTATCCAAACAGCAAGCAAAACAAAATAAAATGACATGACGCTCCAAGCAAAACACATATCATGTGGTGAATAAAAATATAGCTCCACGTAAAGTTACCGATGAACGAAGACGAAAGAGGGGATGCCTTCCGGGGCATCCCCAAGCTTAGGCTCTTGGTTGTCCTTGAATATTACCTTGGGGTGCCTTGGGCATCCCAAGCTTAGTCTCTTTCCACTCCTTATTCCATAGTCCATCGAATCCTTACCCAAAACTTGAAAACTTTACAACACAAAACTTAAAGTAGAAAACTCGTAAGCTCTGTTAGTATAAGAAAATAAATCACCACTTCAAGTTACTGTAATGAACTCATTCTTTATTTATATTGGTGTTAGACCTACTGTATTCCAACTTCTCTATGGTTTATAAACTATTTTACTAGCCATAGATTCATCAAAATAAGTAAACAACACATGAAAAACAGAATCTGTCAAAAACAGAACAGTCTGTAGTAATCTGGATCAAACGTATACTTCTGGAACTCATAAAATTCTCAAATAAATTTCTAGACCTGAGTAATTTATCTATTAATAATCTGCAAAAATAATTAACTAAATAGCACTATCCGAATAAAAATGGCAGCAATTCTGGTGAGCGCTAAAGTTTCTGTTTTTTACAGCATGATCGCAAAGACTTTCCCCAAGTCTTCCCAACGGTTCTACTTGGCACAAACACTAATTAAACACATAAAACCACATCTAAACAGAGGCTAGATGGATTATTTATTATTAAACAGGAACAAAAAGCAAGGAGCTAAAATAAAATTGGGTTGCCTCCCAACAAGCGCTATCGTTTAATGCCCCTAGTTAGGCATGATGATTTCAATGATGCTCACATAAAAGATAAGAATTGAAACATAAAGAGAGCATCATAAAGAATATGACTAGCACATTTAAGCCTAACCCACTTCCTATGCATAGGGATTTTGTGAGCAAACAACTTATGAGAACAATAATCAACTAGCATAGGAGGGTAACACAAGCATAGCTTCAAAAATTTAAGCACATAGAGAGGAAACTTGATATTATTGCAATTCCTACAAGCATATATTCCTCCCTCATAATAATTTTCAGTAGCATCATGAATGAATTCAACAATATAACCAGCACCTAAAGCATTCTTTTCATGATCTACAAGCATAGAAAATTTACTACTCTCCACATAAGCAAAATTCTTCTCATGAATAATAGTGGGAGCAAACTCAACAAAATAGATATCATGTGATTGAAAATTAAGATCAAGATGAAAAGTTTCATGGTTATCATTATTCTTTATAGCATACGTGTCATCACAATAATCATCATAGATAGGACGCATTCTTTCATCATAGTAAATTTGCTCATCAAAGCTTGGGGGACAAAAAATATCATCTTCATCAAACATAGCTTCCCCAAGCTTGTGGCTTTGCATATCATTAGCATCATGGATATTCAAGGAATTCATACTAACAACATTGCAATCATGCTCATCATTCAAATACTTAGTGCCGAACATTCTATAGATTTCTTCTTCTAGCACTTGAGCACAATTATCCTTTCCATCATACTCACGAAAGATATTAAAAAGGTGAAGCGTATGAGACAAACTCAATTCCATTTTTTATAGTTTTCTTTTATAAACTAAACTAGTGATAAAACAAGAAACTAAAAGACTTGATTGCAAGATATAAAGATATACCTTCAAGCACTCACCTCCCCGACAACGGCGTCAGAAAAGAGCTTAGTTGACGGGGTGTGTTAGTGCCGCTTTCCTTGCCTCCCCGGCAACGGCGCCAGAAAAGAGTTTGATGTCTACTACACAACCTTCTTCTTGTAGACGTTGTTGGGCCTCCAAGTGCAGAGGTTTGTAGGACAGTAGCAAATTTCCCTCAAGTGGATGACCTAAGGTTTATCAATTCGTAGGAGGCGTAGGATGAAGATGGTCTCTCTCAAGCAACCTTGCAACCAAATAACAAAGAGTCTCTTGTGTCCCCAACACACCCAATACAATGGTAAATTGTATAGGTGCACTAGTTTGGTGAAGAGATGGTGATACAAGTGCAATATGGATGGTAGATAAAGGTATTTGTAATCTGAAATTATAAAAACAGCAAGGTAACTAATGGTAAAAGTGAACGTAAACGGTATTGCAATGATAGGAAATAAGGCCTAGGTTCATACTTTCACTAGTGTAAGTCCTCTCAACAATACTAAAATAATTGGATCATAAAATTATCCCTCAACATGCAAAAAAGAGTCACTCCAAAGTCACTAATAGCGGAGAACGAACGAAGAGATTATGGTAGGGTACGAAACCACCTCAAAGTTATTCTTTCCAATCAATCCGTTGGGCTATTCCTATAAGTTTCACAAACAGCCCTAGAGTTCGTACTAGAATAACACCTTAAGACACAAATCAACCAAAACCTTAATGTCACCTAGATACTCCAATGTCACCTCAAGTATCCATGGGTATGATTATACGATATGCATCACACAATCTCAGATTCATCTATTCAACCAACACAAAGGACCTCAAAGAGTGCCCCAAATTTCTACCGGAGAATCACGACGAAAACGTGTGCCAACCCCTATGCATAGGTTCATGGGCGGAACCCGCAAGTTGATCACCAAAACATACATCAAGTGAATCACGTGGCATCCCATTGTCACCACAGATACGCACGGCAAGACATACATCAAGTGTTCTCAAATCTTTAAAGACTCAATCCGATAAGATTACTTCAAAGGGGAAACTCGATCCATTACAAGAGAGAAGAGGGGGGAGGAAACATCATAGGATCCAAATATAATAGCAAAGCTCGCGATACATCAAGATCGTATCATCTCAAGAACACGAGAGAGAGAGAGAGATCAAACACATAGCTACTGGTACATACCCTCAACACCGAGGGAGAACTACTCCCTCCTCGTCATGGAGAGCACCGGGATGATGAATATGGCCACCGGAGTAGGATTGCCCCCTCCGGCAGGGTGCCGGAACGGGTCTAGATTGGTTTTCGGTGGCTACGGAGGCTTCTGGAGGCGGAACTCCCGATCTATTGTGTGTTTTCGAAGTTTTAGGGTACGACGGTATATATGGGTGAAAGGAGTACGTCAGTGGAGCTACGGGGGCCCCATGAGGCAGGGGGCGGGCCCAGGGGGGGAGGGCGCGCCCCCACCCTCGTGAGCACCTCCCGTATCTTCTGACATGGGGTCCAAGTCCATCAGGTGGGTTTCCTTCCAAAAATAACTTCTCCAGTTGATTTCGTTCCGTTTTGACTCCGTCTGATATTCCTTTTCCTCGAAACACTGAAATAGGCATAAAACAACAAATCTGGGCTGGGCCTCCGGTTAATAGGTTAGTCCCAAAAATAATATAAAAGTGGAAAATAAAGCCCAATATTGCCTAAAATAGTAGATAATATAGCATGGATCAATAAAAAAATATAGATACGTTGGAGACGTATCAGGGACCAATTGTAGCTCTTTTCGATAAGTAAGAGTGTCGAACCCAACGTGGAGCAGAAGGAAATGACAAGTAGTTTTCAGTAATGTGATGTTTGCAAGTGCTGAAATTGTAAGCAGCGAGTAGTTTGATAGCAAGATAGTTTGTAACGAGCAAGTAATGATAATAGTAACAAGTATGCAGCAAGGTAGCCCAATCCTTTTGAGGCAAAGGACATGACAAAACAGTCTCTTATAATAAGCAAGCGTTCTTGAGGTTACATGAGAATTTCATCTAGTCACTTTCATCATATTGGTTTGATTTGTGTTCGGTACTTCGATAATTTGATATGTGGACCGGTGCTTAGGTGCTATTCTTACTTGAACAAACCTCCTACTTATGATTAACCCTTCCGCAAGCATCCGCAACTACAAGAAAAGTATTAATAATAAATTCTAACCATAGCATTAAACTCTAGGATCCAATCGGTTCGTTACGGAATAGTGCATAAACTGGGGCTTAAGTTTCTGTCACTCTCGCTACCCACCATCTATTCACTACTCCACAATGCATTCCCTTAGGCCCAAATATGGTGAAGTGTCATGTAATCTACGTTCACATGACATCACTAAGGGAATCACAACATACATAGTATCAAAATATCGAACACATATCAAATTCACATGATTACCTGCAACATGATTTATCCCATGACCTCAAGAACGAAGGTAACTACTCAAAAACAACAAACATGCTCATGATCAGAGGGTTAGTAATATGCATAATGGATCTAAACATGTAATATTCCACCAAATAAACCACATAGTAATCAACTACACGATGTAATCAACACTACTAGTCACCCCCTACCAACAATCTATAGTTCCGGTAACAAGATTGAATACAAGAGATGAACTAAGGTTTGACATGAGATGGTGCTGCTGAAGATGTTGATGAAGATTGTCCTCCCCAAGATGGGAGAGTTGTTGGTGATGATGATGATGACGATTCCCTCCCCCCTCTGGGAGGGAAGTTCCCTCGGTAAAATCGCTCCACCGGAGGGCAAAAGTGCTCCTCCCAATTTCCGCCTCGAGGCGGTGGCGCTTCATCCCGAAAGTCCTCCTCTTATTTTTTTCTAGGTCAAAACCACTTATATACCAGAAGATGGGCACCGGGGGTGGGCCGAGGAGGCCACAACCCACCAGGGCGCGGCTGGGGGGACTAGCGTGCACATGTGGGTTGTGCTGACCTGGTGGCCCCCCTCTGCTGTTTATTGACTCCAATATTCCTCAAATAATTCATAAAAATTCTCCGTAAAGTTTCAGCTCATTTGGAGTTGTGCATAATAGATGGCCTGACGTAGCTTTTCCAGGTCCAGATTTCCAGCTGTCGAAATTCTCCCTCTTGGTGTGTTCCTTGCAAATTATGAGAGAAAAGGCATTAGAATTACTCCAAAAAGCATTATTATGGACAAAAAAATTATAAATAACAGTAAGAAAACATGATGCAAAATGGACGTATCAACTCCCCCAAGCTTAGACCTCGCTTGTCCTCAAGTGAAAACCGAAATAAAAAAACATGTCCACATGCTTTGAGAGAGTGGTGTCGATAAAAACACAATATGGACATAGAAGCATCATGTTGATTATTATAATAGCAACACAATTTAACATAGGACTTTTATCATAGAACTTGCATCATATACTTCCTATGAATAAGTAACAGTTCATCACATAATCGAAGTATAAAGCAAAAACTCTATTGGAAACCAACAAACTATGTTCTCAGTCAACTTTGCAACTACAATTCATCATCTTTTCAGGAAGAGTCACGTGTCAGAGCCTTTAGGCAAGTCCACATACTCAACCATCATATAGTCTTCTATGATTGCTAACACTCTCCTTGTACCCATGAACAAAACATTTTAACCGGACACATAGAAAGATAGGGGCTTATAGTTTTGCCTCCCAACATACTCACCTCAAGGGTGATGTCAACAATAATAACTCATGCTATTTATATTCAACTGGACATATGTGCCTAGATCTTTCCTCACCACATGATGCTTGCCAAAAAGAGAAAATAAAAAAGAATAGAAGGAAAACTTTGACTCTTTGCATAAAAGTAAAAGATAGGCCCTTCGCAGAGGGAAGCAGAGGTTGCCATGCACTTATTTGTTTGCATGCTCAATCCCTTAGTGCAAGAGAATGTCACGTTGTATTGCCCCTTAAGATGACAACCTTTATTATGCAGTCTATCACTTTTATTCTTTGTCATACAAGTTCGTACAACGCTCAATTTTCTCTTACTCTAAATGATCTCACATATTTAGAAGCAATTTTTATTGCCTTTTTGCACTGATGACAACTTACTTGAGGGATCTTGTTCAATCCCTAGGTAGGTATGGTGGACACTTGAAAAAGATTTGGGTTTAAGGGTTTTTGGATGCACAAGTAGTATCTCTACTTAGCGCAGAATTTTTGGCTAGCAAAGATAGGGGGCAAACACCACATGTTGAAGGATCTATGACAATATGACTTCTATGTGAATATAAACAAACATAAACCATTAAGTTGTCTTCCTTGTCCAATGTCGATAATTTTGGCATATAATATTTTGATGAGGGCTCACAATCACAAACGATTTCTAGGATAGTATATTTATATGCGAATCTTCTCTTCCCTTATTAAACTTTCATGAGTTGCATCATTGACTAATGCTATGTTTGTCAATCTCTAATAAAATTTTCTTACTTATACTTTTCCTTATGTGGTGCTATCACTTACCATAGGATTAGTATATAATCTTTTCATTATCTCTATCCTTTCTTTATTTATTTCCTTTCTCTTTTTGTTTCTTCCTTAATTCTTTTCTTCATTTGCAACATGAAAGTAAAGAAAGCAAAAACTAAAACTAACTTTATTATATTACTTGCACACAATTACAAGGATAGATCACTAAGCAAACTCTCAAATGAAAAGGGATTGAACTAAACTTTATTTAATCTAAAGCAAAAGATTGAACTAAGATAAATAAAAGCAAAAAGATAGTGAGATGATACGATACTGGGGCACCTCCCCCAAGCTTGGCGGAAGCCAAGGGGAGTGCCCATACCCGATACTCAATTCTCTTTTGGTGATGAAGAAGATAATGGTGGTGGTGAAGGAGAGATCTTGTCCTCGGATTTCCATGGCAGCGGCCCAACAGATCTGACAGAAATCAGCAAGAAAAGAGAACAGAGGATTTCTCTGTGATATGGTGGTTAACAGGTTCGGTAAGTATATATATATTTTTTACCTTGCAGGGCAAGTATATGGAAGAAAAACGGAGTACGGGAGGTGTCCCTGGTGGGCACAACCCACCTGGGCGCACCAGGCTGGCGCGCCCTGGTGTCTTGTGCCCACGAGGGTACGGTTCCTGGAAGTTCCTTTATTTCCAAAATTTTAAAATATTCCAAAACTGATAAAAAATATTTTTTGCAGATTTTTCGGAGTCCGTTTACTTACCGTATCACGTACCTCCTTATTTTCACGATTCTGGAGTGTTCCGGAAGGACTCTTTTATGTGTTCTTCCGGTGCCAAGGTTTGAATAATATTACTTTCGACATCAATAGGCGTACCTGAGATATAATGCCTTATTCGTTGCCCATTGACAACCTTCGGGTTAGTGCCTTCAAAATTATTTATTTTGATGGCTCCAGACCGGTAAACCTCCTTGATGACATAGGGGCCTCCCCATTTCGAGAGGAGCTTTCCTGCAAAACATCTAAAATGAGAGTTGTACAAAAGAACATATTCTCCAAATTTAAACTCACGCTTTTGGATTCTTTTGTCATGCCATCTTTTAACTTTTTCTTTGAATAACTTTGCATTTTCATAAGCTTGGGTTCTCCATTCATCTAATGAGCTTATATCAAATAACCTCTTTTCACCAGCAAGTTTGAAGTCATAATTGAGTTCTTTAATTGCCCAATATGCTTTATGTTCTAACTCAAGAGGCAAATGACAAGCTTTTCCATCAACCATTTTATAAGGAGACATACCCATAGGATTTTTATAAGCTGTTCTATAAGCCCAAAGTGCATCATCTAATTTCTTAGACCAATTCTTCCTGGACCTATTGACAGTCTTTTGCAAAATTAATTTTATTTCTCTATTGCTAAGTTCAACTTGACCACTAGACTGAGGATGATAGGGTGATGCAATTCTATGGTTAACATCATACTTGGCAAGCATTTTACGGAAAGCACCATGAATAAAGTGTGAACCACCATCAGTCATTAAATATCGAGGGACTCAAAACCTTGGAAAAATAACTTCCTTAAGAATTTTAATAGAGGTGTTGTGATCAACACTACTGGTTGGAATAGCTTCTACCCATTTAGTAACATAATCAACATCAACCAAAATATGTGTATACCGATTAGAGGAAGGAAAAGGTCCCATGTAATCAAACCCCCAAACATCAAATGGTTCAACAACAAGTGAGTAATTCATAGGCATTTCTTGACGCTTACCGATATTACCTATTCTTTGACATTCATTACAAGATGAGACATACTTATGAGCATCCTTGAAGAGAGTAGGCCAATAAAATCTAGACTGCAATACCTTGTGAGCAGTTCTATCTCCAGCATGATGCCCTCCATAAGCCTCGGAGTGACATTTCAGTAGGATTTGTCCCTGTTCATGCTCAGGTACACAAAATCTAATAATACCATCTACTCCTTTATAAAGATGTGGGTCATCCCAAAAGTAATGTCTTAAATCATAGAAGATTTTTTCTTTTGTTGATATGTGAAGCTAGGTGGCAAATATTTAGCAACAATGTAATTAGCATAGTCAGCATACCAAGGAGTACCATTAGCAACATTTATTGCAGCTAACTGCTCATCAGAAAAACTATTATCAATAGGAAGTGTGTCATCAAGCACATTTTCAAGCCTAGACAAAATATCAGCAATGGGGTTCTCAGCTCCTTTTCTATCAATGATATGCAAATCAAATTCTTGTAACAAGAGAACCCAACGAATAAGTCTAGGTTTAGTATCTTTATTTTCCATAAGATATTTAATAGCAGCATGGTCTGTGTGAACAGTTACTTTGGAATCAACAATATAAGGTGTAAACTTATCACAAGAAAACACCACTGCTAAGAATTATTTTTCAGTAGTAGCATAATTTCTTTGAGCACTATCTAGAGTTTTACTAGCATAATGAATAACATTCAATTTCTTATCAACTCTTTGTCCTAGGACAACACCAACATCATAATCAATAGCATCACACATAATTTCAAAAGGCAAGTTCCAATCAGGTGGTTGAACAATAGGTGAAGAAATTAAGGCTTTCTTGAGAGTTTCAAAGGCTTCAAGACAATCATCATCAAAAACAAAAGGCATATCTTTTTGCAAGAGACTAGTAAGAGGTATTGAAATTTTAGAGAAGTCTTTAATAAATCTCCTATAGAAACCAACATGACCTAGGAAACTACGAATACCTTTGATGTCCTTAGGACATGGCATTTTCTCAATAGCATCAACCTTAGCTTGGCCCACTTCAATACCTCTTTCAGAAATTTTATGACCCAAGACAATGCCTTCATTAACCATAAAGTGGCATTTCTCCCAATTCAAGATAAGTTTTGTTTGTTCACATCTCTGCAAAACTCGATCAAGATTGCTTAAAAAATCATCAAAACACTTCCCATAAACAGAGAAGTCATCCATGAAAACCTCAACAATCTTTTCACAAAAGTCAGAGAATATAGCAGTCATACATGTTTGAAAGGTAGCAGGTGCATTACATAAACCAAAAGGCATACGTCTATAAGCATAGGTTCCGAAAGGACAAGTAAAAGTGGTCTTTTCTTGATCAGGTTGAGAAACAGGTATTTGTCAAAAGCCAGAATATCCATAAAGTAAGCAAAAGTATGTGTGCTTAGATAATCTTTAAAGCATTTGATCAATAAAAGGAAAAGTTTAATGATCTTTTCTAGTCAATTACCATTCTATAGCCTGTAACAATTCTTTGTGGAATAAGTTCATTTTTATCATTAGGAACAACAGTAATACCTCCTTTCTTAGGGACACAATGAACATCCCTGGATCGGTATGCTGACACACACAGTACTCGAGGATTTATAATAGAGGTAAATCACATGTAAAAGTAACGTAAATACTATTACCTCAATCCAAAATAGCGGAAGTAACAAGGTTGTGGATTCCCATCAATACCAACGGCAAAATTGAGTGTAGAAATCATAACCCTAATGTATCACTTACTCGTCGTAAGAAATCCTGCAACATGAGACGCTGCAGCCACAGAGGGTCAGTACATTGAATGTACTGGCAAATTCACACTGTAGAGCAATGATGAACAATGGCTATGACTACATGCATATTTGGCTGGTGGAAAAGCTCTACGGTTATAAGATTTTTGCGAAAAGCCAATTTTTCCCTACTGCAAAGGAATAAATTTATTTAACTATCATGGTTGTTGTTAAACATTGAGAATGGTTGACAACACTCTCAATCCCAATTATGTAATATCCTTAAACCCAACAATATTCATTTAAAGTAACATGATGAGATCAACAGGATAATCCAAGAACTAGATACTCAAGATGTCCATAACCGGGGACACGGCTAACCATGATTAGTTTATACACTCTCAGAGGTTTGCGCACTTTTCCCCAAAAGACTCGATCGCCTCCGTTTGGTTTCTCGCACTACATGGTGTTTGAGAAGACGGATGACCGAGACATAGTCTTTCAGAAGCGCTAGCACCTTACGATGGGTAGACCGTACCACCTACATCCCCTACATCTGCTAGTCTACCATTGTAAGAGTTCGCACGACTTAGTCAACTATGCTAGAGCCCATAATAGCTTGTGGCTGCACACGGAAGTTTCTAGCATGAATAATCTTATGATCCCTTTGAGCCTGGGTGGCGGACCGTAGGATGATCACACGGTATATCCCCGGGATCTCCTAGGACAACACTGGTATATCCCCAGGTGTCCGGGCAAGTCCACTGGTATATCCCCAGGGTGCCCCTAGCAATCCACCCAGATGTGTATTCAAGTTGCCACCTTAAGTTGAACCATTAAATAACAATCTCACATCTGTCATGGATTTCACTCATACCCAAACCACGTCTACGAGCATAACATAGCAATATAAGCAACACGTAGAAGTAACTCCCAAGGGTTTGATAGTAATAGGGCAATAGGTTCCTACCTCATCAACTACTTCCCAATCCCACAATTTAATTAGATCCTAATCATGCAATGTTTGAGGTTTGATCTAATGCAATGAAAACTGGGTATGAAGGGGATATGATCAAAGTGTGAACTTGCCTTGCTGATGATCCGCGAAACCTAACGATTCGAAGTAACAGGCGGCGCACTCCGGGTATTCTATCACAGACAAACAAACAAGCATACAATAAGTACTCATCTAATGCACAGGTAAAACTCAAATAAGAGATCTAACCAGAAGGTTCAAGTTAAGAACTCTGGTTGGCAAAAAGAATCAAATCGAACGAAGCAACGGAAGTCAAACTGCGAAAGAAAACAACTTCATTCTAGTAATCTCGATCTAGGGCAAATTTTACAGTAGCAAAATCTTGTTTAAGTTGGTTAAACGGATAAAGGGTTTCGAGACGAATCCCTAGGCGCTTGAATCGCCTGATTCCGATAAACGAGCAAAACTTAAACTAAAACGAAAATCGGATCAGGAATCGCGATCAAAAAAATCGCAGATTTAATCCGAGAAAAAGAAAAATGAGGAACGCCGAATTTTTTTGTCACGGAAAACGAGGCGCGACGAACCTCGGGCGGCGGGATCGTCGTCGGCGGCGGCTCCGGCGGTGCGCGCGGATCGAGGCGGGGCTGATGGGCTGGGGCGGCTCGGGGAGGCGCTATTTAAAGGCTGCCCCCGGGCGGTGTCCCGCTCGAGTACGGCCCGAAGTCGGTTCGTTTTTTAATTATTCCGCTCGGAAGAAAAATAAAAAGAAATACTAAACGGACTCCAAATATTCCGAAATAAATTTTCACGGGCTTCTAAAATCAAGCCGCAAAAGGTGAACATTTATTTGGGCCCTAAATGCAATTTTGAAAAACGCACATTTTTCCTAAATTCAAATAAAACACCGAAAACTCCGAAATAAAAATCTTATTTGATTTTTTTATTAAATCCTCAATATTTCTTTATTTTGGGAAAGTCATTTTATTCCCTCTCTCATATTTTTGTAATAGAAATAATTGATGATAAAATAAATAAAATCAAATGATCCTATTCTCAACATTTGAGAAAACTCAAATATGAAAATAACGAAATCCCCAACTCTCTCCGTGGGTCATTGAGTTGCGTAAAGTTTCAGAATTGGAAATATTTTCCAAATGAAATTCAAATATTTTCAACACCCCATGTCATTTAAATAAATGGAAGAAGTCATGTCATCTTCTCTCCAGGGTTTTGTGATGAAAAGAATTTGAATTCTCGGGGATCAAAAGAAAAAGGTGAAAGTTTGGGAAAGTCCTTTTATTCCCTCTCATTTAACTTTCAAAAAGTTTCAAATTTCACTCACTTTCAGACAATCAATCAACAATCAATCAAATCTATCTATTTGTTTATAACATTCCAAAATTTAGAATTTTGGGATGTTACAAACCTACCACCGTTAAAATGAATCTCGTCCTCGAGATTCGGAGAGGCTAGCAAGAAATAGGTTAGGGTTTGGGGGTCTCCTCAAAATCCATCGATCATCACACGGGGTCTGGAGTTCTACCACCCTTAGAAGCATGGTTACTGTTCCATCAAAACTCATATACTCCATCCTTATTCTTGACAGTGTCGGTCTTCTCGGATCCTCGAGAAATTCCTTCTCTGAGCTCTTCCGGTAGTGGCATAACCTTTACCACAATTTTTCTGTCCTTTCATTTGGTAAGGTTATTCCGAGACTGGGTCTTCTTAGCTAACGAGTCTAGCGCCAAAACTAAACAACTATCGATATCTCATGGTGGTCAACAATTTATGGTTTCTCCTGCAGGAAATGGGTCTGGGTTGATCCTCACCGTATAACCTACGGTTGGCAAAGCTTCCTTATACAAGGAAAAAAAATACCTATACCATTCTAAGGCTTCAAACAAGGTTTAATACCGTCATCTCTCTACTATAGGCAAGTCACTCAGATTTACCATCCCATATAGCGAGGCGAATAAAAAGAGTAAGTCGGTATGGTGATCAATCCATCCCGCACCCAAATCATTACCATGTATACAGTTTAGCGAATCTCGCATACTAACACTTGGTCATTCTCACAAGCATTGCAAAATTTCTCTTGTCGACGAACGAAGTTCGGATATATCCATAGATTCTGCAAGCCAGAAAAGCATCTATCGTTTCTTCACAACTCTCAGGTTTTGTGTTACTCCTACAAAATCGTCTATCAATAAAATCGTAACTTCTTCCAGGGTTTTTCCTTCAGCAAGAATGTGCTTGCTTCTTGGCAGGTCCTGGGGCCTGTTGGTTATGGCCCATCTCATCACTTGTAGTCCTTGAACTTATCATCGGGCAACTGATCATTATTCCAACTTCCAACTTCCTAGTATTCTTAAATCCATCCAATTGTATTGACTTCCTTTCTTCTATTTGCACCAAAATCAGACATGAGTACTCAGACTCATCATGGAATTTCCTTTGATCCATATTTCCAACATCATACCTCCTTTATATCCAATAGTAATTCATCTCTTCATCCTCGTGGAATATCCCACATACCGAGTTAAAAACTTATACTTATGAAGTCCATACTCCACTTCATGGAACATCATTATCCTTTCCAGGGTCAAGCGTCCTTACAAGGGAATATTGGCCATCTCTTCATGGCACTTCTTCAACTGGGAAACGTGAAACACATCATGAACTCCTGATAGTCCTTCGAGTGACTCCAACTTGTTGGCCACTTCTCCAATACGCTCCAAGAGTCGGTATGGTCCTACAAATCTCGGGGCTAACAGTCCCTTAACTCCAAATCGTTTAACTCCTCGCAGAGGGGACACATGAAGACATGCTCTTTCTCCAATTTCATAGACTACCTCCTTGTGTTTTTTTAAGTCTGCATAACTCTTCTGCCTGGACTGAGCTACCTTCAGTCTATCTCGAATAAACTTACATTCTCTTCTAACTCCTTGTTCACATTTGGTCCAAACAACTGATGGTCTCCAACTTCATCCCACATACTCTTGGGGTATCACACATATCGAGACAAAATTCATATTCATTTTGTCCGAAATCCACTCAGTGGAGTAGCCTTATCTTTCCCAGGGGTCAAGGGTTCTTACAAGGTACTACCACCCTTAAAATGCACAAATCTTCCATAGACCATATTTCTCATATCCTAAAAAATGGTCAAAATTCTTCTTCATAGGGTAACAACTCATAAAATCCATATTAGTACCAACGATGCTACTTTATTCATTCTCAAATGATTACAATCTCTCACTTCTCCATTACATGTCTCAACTCAACACCACAACATAAAAGAAAAATGTTCTCACTTGTACTACTCCATTTCTTTTGTTGCAAACTCAACTATCTAGCACAAGTTTCCTTCTCCTTGAGGCATTCTCTGGCAAAGTGCCCTGCTTCATTACAACTAAAACATATTACTTCTGACAAGTATCGAGGTTTCCTTTTTGGGCAACTGTTGAGGTAGTGCCCTGACTCCTTGCACCTGTAACAGGTGATATGACTCAGGTCCTTCCTGGAATCCAATCTGCTTCTCTTCCTAGACCTTTCCATGCCAATCATGGCTTCTATTTCTTGTGGGTCATATTCTACTTCCTCTGTCGGGAATTCTACTAGACCCCCTTCATGCAATTCTAGGAGATGTGTCCTTCTTCCCCACATGAATAGCATGACTTGGTGCAGGGTTTAATTGGTTCTTCTTTGGGTGTGTCCTCCACATTTTCCTTCATCACGGGTTCTTCTAAAATTTCCATGAGGGCTCCTTTCATTACTTCTTTCTTCTGTTGGATGGTTCTTTGTACCATGGGGTAAATGTGACACTAAGCAGGGTAGTGGGTAGTCCCTTCACACAAGAAACAAGTAATCTGCCTAGTTGGGCATTCTTCAACTGGGTGACTTCCTTCACAATTTGGGCATTCATCCTTGTGTTCTTTATGGGTGTGTCCTACTTCTCCATGAATCTTGCATGCACCAGGTTTCTTCATATCCTTTCCATAAGGCTTCAACTTCTGGGACACAAACCATGACTTTGGCAAAGTTAACTTAAATTCTTTCCAAGTGGTTACTCCTTGCCATCCATTGATGGTTTGGTACATTCTCCACCAAGTAGCAGCACCTCTTTCAAAGCACTGAAGAGCATGCTGGGTCATATCATGTCCAACTATAGGGTTATTCTTCATATGATCCTCCATGTTCTGAATCCATC
This sequence comes from Triticum dicoccoides, assembly GCF_002162155.2. NCBI lineage: Eukaryota > Viridiplantae > Streptophyta > Magnoliopsida > Poales > Poaceae > Triticum > Triticum dicoccoides. The sequence goes on along the minus strand of NC_041388.1, from coordinate 419,162,192 downwards.
GGTCCGTCTCCAATTGACTCATCAGTCCAGAAAATATAAGCTTATCTTCATTCATCCTCTATTGGGTCCATGTGGGTTTGGGGTAAGATAAGAGAGAGGGAGAGGGATGCACACAATGCAAACAAAAGTTTTGAAAAGACAAATTTTATTTGTGGCCGTCGAGAAAAACATCAAACAAATGACAGCTCACAAACGCCGCATCTAACGTAGGTATATAACAGGGGTTTGGTCTTCTAAAGTTCAATAAACCTTCAAGTCTTCAAGCCTTGTTCATGCCTCCAATGGCTTCTTCTGATCATGCTTGTCTTTCTCAAGTTCTTTTGCCAGATCAACTCTCTTGACACGAAGTCTCTCGTGACGTCCTTTAATATTCCGGAGTTGCGTTCCAAACTTCTGGTTTCAACATCCTTCACATGAACCATGGTCATACTGTCCTTCAGTTCCTGACAGATCTCGGTATCTCGAGGTTGTAGCTCCTCCATCTTGGCTACTTTCAGCTTTTGGTTCCTGAGTTCTTCATGAAATGCTTCCTTGTCTAATACGGCTTCATGGAGCTCCACTTTAAACTTCTTGATATACTACTCCAGATCCTGGTGATACACCGGTTAAGGTTAAAACTTCATCTTACTAATAGGTGCTCCATCAGCCTTCTTCCATCAAATCCATTCTGAAGAAATGCATCCTTAACTCAGCACGGTGACAATAGCATCAGCGGGCGATGACATCACGGATAACCGTGTTTCTGGTCTTGTCATTCCCCATGAGCTATCATTCCATAGTAGATATCTCCTGCCTTAGGGTTTTATTTGACAAAACTTCGAGTTCTCATGTTCCTTGTTTCAGTCGTTCTCTGATACACCTTGATCTCAGGTATTGACAACTTCCATAGTCTGCGAAGTTCCATAAGGGTAGCCTTCCTAGGTCATACAAATCTAGGGATTCTTCAGAGCCTTCAAATTCTACTTGTCTTCGGAGTCTTCAACCATTGTAGTTTCCATTATTCAGATGCACGGAAAATACTCTTCATTCTAAAGCGGTCTTAGTTGTCCAATATCTTGTACTTCTTAGAGTGGTCTCATCAGTCAAATCCTCGTCTGGTCAAAAGGGGAAAGGGGTATGGTCTAACTAAAAGGGAATATTTGAATAAGCTCAGAAGATAAGAGAGGTAAAATATCTTTTTGAAAGGGAAAGTTGTAGAGAAAAATCTTTGCTATGGGCTTGCCAGTTTCTAGGGTCATGTCCTACAGTCAACATGTGCTCTGATACCATCTTGTAGCGACCCGACCCGAATGGATCAAGTCTTTGTGCCTAAGTGTCATCCCTGGATCAATATGCTGACACACACAGTACTCGAGGATTTATAACAGAGGTAAATCACATGTAAAAATAACGTAAATACTATTACCTCAATCCAAAATAGCGGAAGTAACAAGGTTGTGGATTCCCATCAACACCAACGGCAAAATTGAGTGTAGAAATCATAACCCAAATGTATCACTTACTCGTCGTAAGAAATCCTGCAACATGAGACGTTGCAGCCACAGAGGGTCAGTACATTGAATGTACTGGCAAATTCACACTATAGAGCAATGATGAATAATGGCTATCACTACATGCATATTTGGCTGGTGGAAAAGCTCTACGGTTATAAGGTTTTTTTCGAAAAGCCAATTTTTCCCTACTGCAAAGGAATAAATTTATTTAACTATCATGGTGGTTGTTAAACATTGAGAATGGTTGACAGCATTCTCAATCCCAATTAAGTAATATCCTTAAACCCAACAATATTCATTTAAAGTAACGTGAGGAGATCAACAGGATAATCCAAGAACTAGATACTCAAGATGTCCATAACCGGGGACACGGCTAACCATGATTAGTTTATACAATCTGCAGAGGTTTGCACACTTTTCCCCACAAGACTCGATCGCCTCCGTTTGGTTTCTCGCACTACATGGTGTTTGAGAAGACGGATGACCGAGACATAGTCTTTTAGAAGCGCTAGCACCTTACGATGGGTAGACCGTACCACCTACATCCCCTACATCTGCTAGTCTACCACTGTAAGAGTTCGCACGACTTAGTCAACTATGCTAGAGCCCATAATAGCTTGTGGCTGCACACGGAAGTTTCTAGCATGAATAATCTTATGATCCCTTTGAGCCTGGGTGGCGGACCGTAGGATGATCACACAGTATATCCCCGGGATCTCCTAGGACAACACTGGTATATCCCCAGGTGTCCAGGCAAGTCCACTGGTATATCCCCAGGGTGCCCCTAGCAATCCACCTAGATGTGTATTCAAGTTGCCACCTTAAGTTGAACCATTAAATAACAATCTCACATCTGTCATGGATTTCACTCATACCCAAACCACGTCTACGAGCATAGCATAGCAATATAAGCAACACGTAGAAGTAACTCCCAAGGGTTTGATAGTAATAGGGCAATAGGTTCCTACCTCATCAACCATCAACTACTTCCCAACCCCACAATTTAATTAGATCCTAATCATGCAATGTTTGAGGTTTGATCTAATGCAATGAAAACTGGGTATGAAGGGGATATGATCAAAGTGTGAACTTGCCTTGCTGATGATCCGTGAAACCTAACGATTCGAAGTAACAGGCGGTGCACTCCGGGTATTCTATCGCAGACAAACAAACAAGCATACAATAAGTACTCATCTAATGCACAGGTAAAACTCAAATAAGAGATCTAACCAGAAGGTTCAAGTTAAGAACTCCGGTTGGCAAAAAGAATCAAATCGAACGAAGCAACGAAAGTCAAACTGCGAAAGAAAACAACTTCGTTCTAGTAATCTGGATCTAGGGAAAATTTTACAGTAGCAAAATCTTGTTTAAGTTGGTTAAACGGATAAAGGGTTTCGAGACGAATCCCTAGGCGCTTGAAACGCTTGATTCCGATAAAAGAGCGAAAAGTTAAACTAAAACGAAAATCGGATCAGGAATCGCGATCAGAAAAATCGCGGATTTAATCCGAGAAAAAGAAAAACGACAAACGCCGATTTTTTTTTCGGCATGGAAAACGAGGCGCGACGAACCTCGGGCGGCGGGATCGTCGGCGGCGGCAATGGCTCCGGCGGCGCACACAGATCGAGGCAGGGATGATGGGCTGGGGCGGCTCGGGGCGGCGCTATTTAAAGGCTGCCCACGGGCGGTGTCCCGCTCGGGTACGGCCCGAAGTCGGTTCGTTTTTTTATTATTCTGCTCGGAAGAGAAATAAAAAGAAATACTAAACGGACTCCAAAAATTCTGAAATAAATTTTCACGGGCTTCTAAAATCAAGCCGCACAAGGTGAACATTTATTTGGGCCCTAAATGCAATTTTGAAAAACGCACATTTTCCTAAATTCAAATAAAACATCGAAAAACTCCGAAATAAAAATCTTATTTGATTTTTTATTAAATCCTCAATATTTCTTTATTTTGGGAAAGCCATTTTATTCCCTCTCTCATATTTTTGTAATAGAAATAATTGATGATAAAATAAATAAAATCAAATGATCCTATTCTCAACATTTGAGAAAACTCAAATATGAAAATAACGAAATCCCCAACTCTCTCCGTGGGTCATTGAGTTGCGTAAAGTTTCAGAATTGGAAATATTTTCCAAATGAAATTCAAATATTTTCAACACCCCATGTCATTTAAATAAATGGAAGAAGTCATGTCATCTTCTCTCCAGGGTTTTGTGATGAAAAGAATTTGAATTCTCGGGGATCAAAAGAAAAAGGTGAAAGTTTGGGAAAGTCCTTTTATTCCCTCTCATTTAACTTTCAAAAAGTTTCTAATTTCACTCATTTTCAAACAATCAATCAACCAATCAATCAAATCTATCTATTTGTTTATAACATTCCAAAATTTAGAATTTTGGGATGTTACATTAGCACTAATAGTAACAGGATATATCTTCTTTTCATCAAGATAAGCATATTTCAAAGTGTCTAGCAATTGTTTTAATTCGAACACAGGATCACCCTTAGGTGGAGGAGGACCTCCAAGAGTTTCAATAGGCAAATTGTGTTTAAGCAGAGGACGTTGTTCAAAGAAAATATTATCTATTTCATTTGTTTCATGCATATGTAAATCATTCTCATGATCTAGCAAATATTGTTCTAAAGAATCAGTAGGTGGCACAACAATAGAAGCAAGACCAATTAATTCATCCTTACTAGGCAATTCTTTTTCATCATGGTTCCTACTAAACTTGGAAAAATTAAACTCATGAGACTCATCTCCAAAGCTAACTCCCACAATTTGTTTCTAACAATATATCCTAGCATTAATGGTGTTCAAGAAAGGTCTACCAAAGATAATGGGATAGAAGTCATCTTGTGGGGAACCAAGAACAATAAAATCAGTAGGGTACTTTATTTTCCCGCACAAGACTTCAGCATCTCTAATAATCCCACAAGGTGATATGGTGTCTCTATTTGCAAGTTTAATAGTGACATCTATGTCTTCTAACTCTGTAGGTGTTATGTCTTCCCTAAGTTCTTGATATAACTTATAAGGAATAGCACTCACGCTAGCACCCATGTCACATAAACCATGATAACAGTGATCTCCTATTTTAACTGAAATGACGGTAGGCAACAACTTGTCTATTTTTATCCCTTTTTCGGGTTTGGCAATTCTAGCAGCTTTTGCACAGAAGTAGATGCCATGCCCATCCACATCTTCTTCCAAGAGATCTTTAACCATAGCAATATTAGGTTCAACTCTAATTTGTTCACATGGTTTAGGTGTTCTAACAGAGCTTTTGTTAACCACAGTTGAAACTTTAGTATGTTCCTTTATCCTAACAGGAAAAGGAGGTTTCTCAAAATAAGTAGTAGGAACAACTGGATCAACATTATAAAGTATAGTATCTTCTTTTACTGGTACCGGTTCTTTAATTTCTTCTTTAATAGGTGGGTAATATTTAAACCACTTCTCCTTAGGGAGTTCAACATGAGTAGCAAATGATTCAAAAAAGGAGGCTACTATCTCAGAGTCAAGTCCATACTTAGTGCTAAACTTTTGAAAAGCTTCGGTATCCATAAAATATTTAACACAGTCATACTTAAGTTTAATACCTGACTCTTTACCTTCGTCAACTTCCCAATCTTTAGAGTTGCGTTTAATTCTTTCCAAAAGATCCCACTGGAATTCAATAGTCTTCTTCATAAAAGAACCAACATAACAAGTATTAAGCATGGTTTGATCATTACGAGAAAGCCGAGCATAAAAATTCTGGATAATAATTTCTCTTGAGAGCTCATGATTGGGGCATGAATATAACATTGACTTAAGCCTCCCCAAGATAGACCGATACTTTCTCCTTCACGAGGCAAAAAATTATATATATAATTCTGATCACGATGAACTAGATGCATAGGATAAATTTTTTGGTGGAACTCCAATTTCAGACGATTCCAATTCCATGATCCAATATCATCGCATAGCCTATACCATGCCAATGATTTTACCTTAAAAACTAAAGGGAAAACCTTTCTCATGACCTCATCCCAGGGTAAACCAGCAAGCTTAAACAATCCACAAATTTGTTCCACATATATCAAGTGCATATCAGGATTTTCGGTTCCATCTCCTGCATAAGGATTAGCTAGCAGTTGTTCTATCATACCCGAAGGAATTTCATATTCAACATTTTCAGTAGGTGTTGAAGGTTGAGGGGCAATTAATTGTGGTTTCGGATGAGGTGAAGATACCCCAAGCATACCCCTCAAAGGATTGTTTTCCATAGTAACAAGTGATAATAAATTTCAGCACACTATATAATTGTTTCCTTACCGAATTCCATTGACCAAAGGCGCTTCACTCCTCGGCAACGGCGCCAGAAAATAGCCTTGATGACCCACAAGTATAGGGGATCAATTGTAGCTCTTTTAGATAAGTAAGAGTGTCGAACCCAACGAGGAGCAGAAGGAAATGACAAGTAGTTTTCAGTAAGGTGATGTCTGCAAGTGCTGAAATTGTAAGTAGCGAGTAGTTTGATAGTAAGATAGTTTGTAACAAGAAAGTAACGATAATAGTAACAAGTATGCAGCAAGGTAGCCCAATCCTTTTGAGGCAAAGGACAGGCCAGAACGGTCTCTTATAATAAGCAAGCGTTCTTGAGGGTACACGAGAATTTCATCTAGTCACTTTCATCATATTGGTTTGATTTGTGTTCGCTACTTTGATAATTTGGTATGTGGGTGGACCGGTGCTTAGGTGCTGTTCTTACTTGAACAAACCTCCTACTTATGATTAAACCTCCCGCAAGCATCTGCAACTACGAGAAAAGTATTAAGAATAAACTCTAACCATAGCATTAAACTCTAGGATCCAATCGGTCCCTTACGGAATAGTGCATAAACTGGGGTTTAAGTTTCTGTCATTCTCGCAATGCACCATCTATTTACTACTCCGCAATGCATTCCCTTAGGCCCCAATATGGTGAAGTGTCATGTAGTCGACGTTCACATGACACCACTAAGGGTATCACAACATACATACTATCAAAATATCAAACACATATCAAATTCACATGATTACTTGCAACATGATGTATTCTGTGACCTCAAGAACGAAGGTAACTAGTCAGAAACAACAAACATGCTCATGATCAGAGGGGTATTAATATGCATAATGGATCTAATAATCTTCCACCAAATAAACCATATAGTAATCAACACTACTAGTCACCCCCTAGCAACAATCTATAGTTCCGGTAACAAGATTGAATACAAGAGAGGAATTAGGGTTTGAGATGAGATGGTGCTGGTGAAGATGTTAATGGAGATTGTCCTCCCTAGGATGGGAGAGTTGTTGGTGATGACAATAATTTCCCCCTCCGGGAGGGAAGTTCCCCCGGCAAAATCGCTCCGCTGGAGGGCAAAAGTGCTCCTGCCCAAGTTCCGCCTCAAGGCGGCTGCGCTTCATCCCGAAAGTCCTCTTATTTTTTCTAGGTCAAAACCACTTATATACTAGAAGATGGGCACTGGAGGTTGGCCGAGGAGGCCACAACCCACCAGGGCACGCTGGGGGGGGGGGGGCTGGCATGCCCATGTGGGTTGTGCCCACCTGGTGGCCTCCTTTGGTGTTTATTGACTCCAATATTCTGCAAATAATTCATAAAAATTCTCCGTAAAGTTTCAACTGATTTGGAGTTGTGCAGAATAGGTGGCCTGATGTAGCTTTTTTAGGTCCAGCTTTCCAATCGCCGAAATTCTCCCTCTTGGTGTGTTCCTTGCAAATTATGAGAGAAAAGGCATTAGAATTACTCCAAAAAGCATTATTATGAATAAATTTTTTTATAAATAATAGTAAGAAAACATGATGCAAAATGGACGTATCATTTTGCGATGCAGGACACACAGTTAATCCATTCGAGCTGTTCGATGAGGTAGAACAATAGAAATGGGCAGCCATATCAATGTGTTTGCAATATACGGCATATGGTTCACTCGGATGAACTGTTTTCAATTAGGGAACACAACAGAAACAGTTCAACTTCACAAGATGTGTGTGATATGCGGCATACAATTCACATGGATGAACTGTTTGCGATAAGCCAAAAGAACACAAACGAGTCATGTAAACAAGATGTGTGTGATACGTGCCAAACTGCCGACTCGGATGAACTGTTTGCGATGAGAAATTACAACACAGACGGTCAATATAGTTAGTTTGTGTGCGATTCTGTGTGTACAAAAAACTTTAAAAATGCAAACTAGTTTCTTGCGGTGGATAGGAGTATCGCACATGATGCGTCTGCGAGTACTCGTGTGCGATGATTAGTATGTTACACATACGTTTCTTTATATTAACATGTGTGTGAATTTGCAATATGGATAGTTAAGATGCAAATGCCTTCTGGACATCGGGCACACGCTTAAACTCAATGAACTGTGTAAGATACTAATACTTTCCATGAAAATTTGTGAACTTGGGTAACAACATTTGATTAACATATATATAGTGGTTACACTATTCGACAAAAGGAGGATATTCATAACACAGTTTTGACAACCATATGGTCCATATCTACATACTTTACATAGTAACAACTATCACATTTTAAGAGGCTAAGGGCCAACAACCATATGGTCCATATCTACATACTTAGCATATATAGTAATAGCTAGCACATTTTAAGAGGCTGAGGGCCAACAACCACAACTATCCACTAGAAGCATCTTGGTCACGGCAACTCGACATCTCCTCAATGAAAAGGAAGAGCCCTCCTGTGCCTTGGTAGAGCATGAGTAGAAAAGTGTCTCCAATTTTCCAATATGGATGCATTGCCATGAGAAGCGAGAACTTGTTAATTTGAATGGTTCCATTTCTGCGGGGAATGCAGTACCTTGCAATTACTTTGGCGTTATTAGCAGTCACAAGTGTAATTCGACCACGCCGGGAAATCGATCCATGAACTGCTACAGGGGGCAATTTCTATTGACATGTAGAATAAAAACCAATTGTAACATATCGTTGATGATATATATAGTTTATGAGCATCAACATTAAAGTAAGACCTTTTACCAGCGTTTTGTGCACTCAATTGGTCTTGTTTAGTGTGTGCACCATAGGTATAATTAATCCCATCCAAAATCCAGCGTTCATACGCTGTGCTATCTCTGTCAGATTATCAACAAAGTTTATGACATGCTTCAAGTCCTTCCAGTGAAATTTGGTACGCTTAGTAACATACAGATCATTCACTATGCATCCAACATATCCTGCTTAAAAGGTGGAAATGTATTATTTATTCAAAACATGGCAGAAGAATATATAGTGGGCATAAATTGGTAAATAGAATTTTTTACTGCCTAGGAATGGAGTCAGAATATGATATCACAATTGGTTTCTCAAATAGTGATCAATTAGTCAGAACAAATACCCCGATTTTGCTAAGTAATATGATAGCATGGAGAAAGTTGAAAGGACACTAACCTCGATCAGACTTTGATCGGCTGATGACGTTGGGAAGTAAACATCCATATTAATTAGACCAGGTTGTGGTGCAAGCACTAGAATTTTATTGCCAGCTTTCAGTTCATAACACTTAGAGACATTTTTCTCCAAAGGTCCGCATTAAAATAGGAGTGACCATCTTTATCAAGTTTTACGCTAACCGTCATTGTAAATCCATGCCGTGTTGTCAATATGACATCCTGGGAGTCATCAACAAAGTAAAGCCCAAGATTTCCTTCTACTCTTGTTCTTGCAAAGCAAGGGATGTACTGCTTGAAATGAAAATTAAGATCATAAATTAGATATATTGAAATAACAGAGCAAGATGCAAATATGGGAGTAACTGATAGAACAGATCAATATATAGATGAAAGCAAAGTACAAAAATATAGTATTAAAAATAGATAATGTAACAAAGATTTGATGCAAATATATAGATAATGTAGCAACAGACAGTATATGTTCACAAATTTAGGCCATGCCGACCGTGGTAGGTTGAGATTGAACATACCGAGCGCTCTCTGAAGTGATCCGGAATGGTGAGATAGAACTTCTTTTCCAACTGTCCATGACCACAGTTGCCCGATTTGTGCTTGCATTGTGGACACATGAATGAACACCCACAAATCAGCTAGAACAAAAATGATTCCACAATGATTTCCACCGGTTGATTAATAGCGACGGACGGACTGTGATAAGAGATGATTGAATATTTTGCTAAGTTGATTACCTTCTCCATGAGAAAAATCCCCGACCCAATCCGCAGAAAACCCCAGTCGACAAGAGTCTAGAATGTCGGTGCAGATGGGCGGTGGAAAGCGGTAGGGGTGAAATCCCGTGCCGTTTGCAGCGCGACCTATGCCCGCCGCCAACAGCCGTCGAGCTTAGGGTGCAGAGTTGCGGAGGAGTCCGCAGCGAGTGAGTGGGGGTGATAATCCCCAAGTGCATAGAATCATCATAGCAACATTCCCAATGGTGGAAGTGATAAGTATGGTGTGTCGAACCCACAAGGAGCTAAAGGTAAGATCAATATTCTCTCAAGCCCTATCTGCCACTGATGCGACTCTATGTACACCGAACCTTTGCTTCCAACTAGAAACGAAAAATAAAACTATGTTGTGGGTATGAAGAGGATAACTTTGCATGGTATCGGAGAGATAAAATATAAAAGTAGGTGCTGTTATCATAAAGTTAGAATATATTACTAAATATTATAAATAGCGGGTGTGGAATAATGATGGATCAGTGTGCGGAATTGTCTTAGGCAATTGATAACAAGACCGGTGGTCATCATTGCAATTTCATATGAGGGAGAGGCATAAGCTAACATACTTTCTCTTCTTGGATCATATGCACTTATGATTGGAACTCTAGCAAGCATCCGCAACTACTAAAGATCATTAAGGTAAAACCCAACCATAGCATTAAAGCATCAAGTCCCCTTTATCCCATACGCAACAACCCCCTTACTCGGGATTATGTTTCTGTCACTCAAGTAGCCTACTATAAGCGAATCATGAACGTATTGCAACACCCTACAGCGGGAATCCCTCATGCTTGCGCGACACGGAGGGCGCAATAGGACAGCACCAAAATAAAACATACAACTCATACCAATCTAGATGAGCAATCAACCCAAAGACAAAGGATATCTACTCAAAACATCATAGGATGGCAACACATTATTGGATCATAATATGTGGCATAAAGCACCATGTTCAAGTAGGGATTACAGCGGGGTGCGGGAGAGTGGACCGCGTAAAAGATATGAGGATGGTGATGTTGATGAAGATGATCACCGTGGTGATGATTCCCCTCTCGATGGCACTCCGGCGCCACCGAGAGAGAGGAGGAGAGGTTCTCCCCCTTGTGCTTCCTCCTACATGGCCTCCCCCTGGATGGGGAGAGGTTCCCCCTTTGGTCCTTGGCCTTCATGGTGATGATGGCTCCTCCAGGATCCTCCTCCATGCCCTCCGGTGATGATGGCCCCCTCCAGCTGGGTGCCAGAGAGGGCCTAGATTGATTTCTCGTGGCTACAGAGGCTTGCGGCGGCGGAACTTTAAATATAGGTTATTTTCTAGAGGTTTGGGCATTTATAGGAGAGGTTGGCATCGAGAACAAGTTAGGGGGGCCCACAGGAAGTCCACGAGGCACAGGGGCGCGCCCAGGGGGGTGGGTGTGCCCCCCACCCTCATGGGGCCACGGGACTCCCCTCCGGTAGATATTTGTTCCAGTATTTTTTATATTTTCTAGAAAAATTCTCCATTGATTTTCATCGCATTCCGAGAACTTTTATTTCTACACAAAAACAACACCATAGTAGTTCTGCTGAAAACAGCGTCAGTCCGGGTGAGTTCCAATCAAATCATACCGAAATCATATAAAACTATTGTAAACTTAGCATGGATACTTCATAAATTATAGATAGGTTGGAGACGTATCAACATCCCCAAGCTTAATTCCTGCTCGTCCTCGAGTAGGTAAATGATAAAAGAAATAATTTATGAAGTGTGAATGCTAGCAAGTGCAGAAGTTTGATCACTGATAGTTCCAATCACTTTTCCTAGCATCATTATATATCATAATAGTAGCTCAACTCATGAAACTTCTCATGATCAAGTAACAAGCTATTCACATGTTAAAGTATAGATCATAAACATTCTTGAAAACTAACAAATCGTGCTCTTAGTCATCAAACAATTGCAATTAATCTTATTTTCGGGAAGGGTCTATGTAAGAGCTTTGATTCAGCAAACTCCACATACTCAACTATCATTTAATCTTTCACAATTGCTAACACTCATGTGATATTTATGGGTTCAAAGTTTTAATCGGACAGAAAGAAAGATAGGGGCTTATAGTTTCTTCTCCCAACCTTTTACCTCAAGGGTAGTGTCAACAATAATAATTTATGAAAACCTACTTCCAAGTGGATATATATATATACGGATTGCTCCAACACAAAGTGCTTGCCAAAGGAAAAAGTGTAAAAAGGAAAGGTGATGACCACCATGACTCTTGTGGGTAGAAGATAAAAGTAAAAGATAGGCCCTTCACAGAGGGAAGCAGAGGTTGTCATGTGTTTTTATGGTTGGATGCACGAAATCTTAGTGCAAAAGAACGTCACTTTATATTGCCACTTGTGATATGGACCTTTATTATGCAGTCTATCACTTTTATTTCTTCCACATCACAAGATTGTATAAAGCTTATTTTCTCCAAACTAATAGATCATACATATTTAGAGAGCAATTTCTATTGCTTGCAACAATGACAACTTACTTGAGGGATCTTACTCAATCCGTAGGTAGATATGGTGGACTCTCATGGCAAAACTGGGTTTAAGGATATTCGGAAGAACAAGTAGTATCTCTACTTGGTGCAAAGAATTTGGCTAGCATGAGATGGAAAGGCAGGCTCAACATGTTGGATGATCCAAGACAATATAACGTTTTGAATATAGGAAAACATAACCCATTAAGTTGTCTTCCTTGTCCAATATCAACTTTTTAGCATGTCATATTTTAATGAGTGCTCACAATTACCAAAGATGTCCAAGATAGTATATTTAGATATATTAAAACTAAGCACTTTTCTAGCCCTCTCAGGGCATCAGCGCTCCGAGCAGTCTTTTTATCCGTCAGATCTTCACTTCTAGGCTTCATTGGCCGTCCGATTGCCTCTTAATCGAAGCTAAGTCGCGCGTACAGGCTTCGTTGACAGCGTAACGAGCGCTAACCCTCTCGGGCCGCTGCTCCGGCGTTTTTTGGGCATTTGACATTCAATTGGGCCTATTGGGCCTGTAGTAGGATCCCGTGCAATGTAAAAGTGGAGAACCCTGGACACTCGCGACCGCGACGGACAGCGCATCGTCAGATGCACGGACGTGAGCGGCACGACAGGGTGGGATGTGACGGCGAACAACCGTGAGAATCGCCAAGGGTGCTTGATCGAAAGGTTAATCAACCATTAGTGCCAATCGATGCTCCGGTCAGTTACAATGGCGATTTATATTTTCCATTCAATTCATACGAGCCCATATATTCCCAACCTTGCCGCTGGTCCTTTTCCACCGCTGCTCACTTTTGCAAACCATTCTCCATCGCAGAGCGAAGTTTGATGCCTAGGGTCCAGCCCAATTCTCCCTGTTTGTTGCATCTACTGTTCACCCAATTATTCCTCAATTTTCAGTGATATACTGTTCTTTGTTTTTTTTAAACGCAGGTTCCACACGTTGACAGATTTGAGCCTCCTTCTGCTGGGTTAGAAGGTGATGCACTGATTTCAATTCTCAATTGTTGTCTACATATACTAATGTGTTCTCTGTCTATTTCATAATCTCAAATGATTGCAGGCTTCACTAGAAGAAGGAATTCCAGCTATGTACTGCTTTGTTTCTTTCGTTCTTCTAGGTAAATCTGCTGGAATACAATGACTAATGGAAAGGTCAGTATCAATTTTCTCTTGTGCCTCCTTTAATTATGACTCATCTCACTATCTACGTATTGTACTATGTACCTTTCATTCACATGATATGATTTCACTCTATGATTGTTTGAAATAATCAAAGTACCGCCTACTGTTCCTGTGCTATGTAGCAGGTTATTTAGCAAGTGAAAGATGCGCAGAAGACAAATGTTGTACAAGGCACCGAAGGATTAAATGAAAATATTGTGCTTCCCAGATCGTGACATGTTGGTAAGCCCAAATTTGCTCGGGTTATACATGATATACTGATCGTGAAACTGAAAATAGAACAAAAGCATTGTGTAAAGAAGATGATTTTGATGGTGAATTGGATCGCAACATTGTCGCAAAACTAATGCAAATGTTAAATGGTGTAAACCGACAGAAATTCACTCTTCACTTCACTGTCAAGGAGAAGTTCCTTCACTATGGGCTACTCTCTTTCCAAGTGAACAGCATAACACAGATTCACACAAAGACAAATGTATTTGAATTCAACAAACTTAGCGTTGGGTCAATCAGCACATCAACAGATATTTAAATTTCCAATTTATTTACTTCCACCTGCCTCAAGTTGTAGTGCACTAACCTATAGTATATCTCTTTTACAGGTAAACACTAGCAGTAACAACAAAGAACCTGAGGACAAGGACATGGACAACACTAATGAAAGTGATAAAAGTGAAGGACATATCTCTCCGTCACTGGATTCAATAGTACAATCATTTCTCATTTTCTTATATCCTTGACAAATATATTTACTTGATTGTGACCGTGATCTTTTAATAAATAAAGGAACAGATACACCATCTTCTGCCAAGGAACATGAAGGGCCATCTAAAATTGCTACTACAAGCAAAAATGGTTCACACGGCACTGGCAAGAAGCCATCAAAAAGGTAAGACCAAAACTTGCAAACTAAAACCATGCACACTTACTATTTATTTACAAACTTCTCTATGGACTACAGGGACAGAACTAAAGCCAACAAATCAACTTCGGCAAAGTAGAAGATGCACTTATCATAAAAAGAGCTTCGATCAGCGTATTTCAAAAGCAAATATAGAAATGGCGACCTTCTGCATTCGTCCATCTTTTGAAGTTATTTCGTTTTCCATTAATTAATATATCACGTATGTGCGAATGCTACTGTATCATCAGCTGATCAACAAATTTGTCTTCAGCAGTTAATGTGTCTCGGTAGTATGTTTTGCAAAAACTATTCCTCTTGTGCACTGAATAATGAAACAACTTATGCATTTCTTATTAAGATAATGCACTTCTTAAATCTTCTACTATTCTGCCAAGAATATTTAAATCTCAATGCTGTAATATCTCGTTCTATTAGTATAAAAATGCACTTCTTCATTTTCCAGTTCATCTTTCTCTTGACATGCAGAAACTAACATTTCATCATAGTTTGTAAATTCATATGCAAAATGACGATTATTACCCTAAATTCAGCAGAGGAACAAGACCTTATGTGTCCACGCCTAAAAAAATTTGCAGCGTGGAGCTTCTAATTCCTCTCATGTATCACTGTTTCTCCTCAAAAAACATCAGTTACAGATGCGTGGTGCAAAATGGTACTGAATACTTCTAAATGTCTGAATATTAAACACCCATTAAACACCATATAATGTTTATTAGCCTGACCTCAAACAACATTCTTCTATGGTTAGAGTATTAGCTAATTCCTGCTAAGAGGTACATATGTTCTCAATTTATGTTTGTCGCATGGCCTTTTCAGATCTGACATATTTTCATACCCTTGCTTCAGATGGATAATAATATCAATGAACACATTCTAGAGACTGCTGAGGCATGAGACAAGGCCCTGTCGAAGATCATACTTCTAGATAAATTGAAAAGGGCCAGCCCAAGAACGAACTAATAGCCCAATATCTTTGGCTTGTTTAATCCTCCTAGCATTTCATGTATACCTTTGATTTCCAATATTCAACAAAGGATGGATGGAGCTACAACTAAAAATAAAATCTCAAGCTAAAATTACAATACAAAATTACTGAACAACGTGTCTCCGTATATTCATATCAATGCCTACCATTAAATCGCACAAATCGATGGGTGCAGCAACGCGCGCCGACATGGTCTAGTTTAAATCCATTATAACTGAGCACTTTTCCTGCCCTCCCAGGCCATTAGCATTTCTAACCGTTCGATCGTCACTTTCAGGCTTCGTTGGCCGTCAGATTTGCTCCTAATGGCACCCACATCGCGCCTACAGACTTCACGACGAGCGCTAACCCTCTCGAGCCGCTGCACCGGTGGCTTTTTCGGCCATCCGAGATTCAATTGGGCCTACTGGGATTGTATTAGGATCCGGTCCAATGCAAAATGCAAAACCCTAAAACCGGACGCTTGCGACACTGGTCTCTTTCGCTCGCACCCTCACGTTGCGGCGCCTCGCCATGGTCAACCGATCTGGGGTACCTCCACCTTCGCTATCCCTGACCACGACCTCGAGTGGCGGCGCCAACGCTTTTCTCTCTGTGTCATCACTCACATCATTACCGTCCTGATAGGTGGCGATGTGAAATCTCTCTTCCTTCAATATTCTTTCATGAATTGTTCAAGTGACCAGTTCTGCGTTTGCTAACTTCCAATAAGTTTACTACCTATACTTATTATGTGTGAAGTCATTATTCCCCATGTTTTATTCATATGAAACATATTTAAATTCAGATTTATGATATTCAATTCATTCAACCATTTACTCATAGGATATATGTGAAGCACGTGAGTAAATGACAAACTACTCCAAAAAGATATAAGTGAAGAATACTGAGTAGTCAAATAATTAAATAGCCATGAGAGGATTCTTTTTCATTCAAGATTTCAGATCCAATAATTTTATTCAAACAGCAAGTAAAATTGAAAATATGCTCCAAGCGAAACACATATCATGTGACGAATAAAAATATTTCTCCGAGTAAGGTATACCAATAGTTTTGAAGACGAAAGAGGGGATGCCTTCCGGGGCATCCCCAAGCTTAGGCGCTTGAGTCTTACTTGAATATTACCTTGGGGTGCCTTGGGCATCCCCAATCTTAGGGTCTTTCCACTCCTCATATCGCTATCTCACCCAAAGCTTGAAAACTTCAATCACACAAAACTTAACGGAACTTCGGGAGATAGGTTAGTATGATAAAGATTTACTTTGTACTGTCAAAGACAAGGTTCATAATTATCCTCACACAATGCCTACTGTACCAAATCATTTCTACAATTTATATTGAGAAATATAAGCCATAGAAACTAGAAAACAAGCAAACTATGCAATGAAAACAGAATCTGTCAGTGACAGAACAATCTGTAATGATCTGAACACCAACCATACTTATGCTACACCAAAAATTATGAAATAAATTGGTGGACGTGAGGAATTTTTCTATTAATCTTCTGAAAAAAGAATCAACTCAATCGCACTCTTCTGTAAAAAAATGACAGCAAATCTTGTGAGCGCAAAGTTTCTGTTTTTTACAGCAAGATCACATTAACTTTCACCCAAGTCTTCCCAAAGGTCTTACTCGGCACTTTATTGAAACAAAAGCTATAAAACATGATTAATACAGTAGCTTAATCATGTAAACACATAAAAACAGTAAGGGTAAATATTGGGTTGTCTCCCAACAAGCGCTTTTCTTTAACGCCTTTTAGCTAGGCATGATGATTTCAATGATGCTCACATAAAAGATAAGAACTGAAACATAAAGAGAGCATCATGAAGAATATGACTAGCACATTTAAACCTAAACCACTTCCTATGCTTAGGGATTTTTTGAGCACACAATTTATGGGAACAAGAATCAACTAGCATAGGAAGGCAAAACAAGTATAACTTCAGAACTTTAAGCACATAGAGATTGAACATACCGAGCGCTCTCTGAAGTTATCCGGAATGGTGAGATAGAACTTCATTTCCGACTGGCCATGACCATAGTTGCCCGATTTGTGCTTGCACTATGGACGCATGAATGAACACCCACGAATCAGCTAGAACAAAAATGATTCCACATCGATTTCCACTAGTTGATTAATAGCGACGGACAGACTGCGATAAGAGATGAGTGAATATTTCACTAAGTTGATTACCTTCTCCATGAGAAAAATCCCCGGCCCAATCCGCAGAAAACCCCAGTCGACCAGAGTCTAGAATATTGGTCCAGATAGGCGGCTGAAAGCAGTAGGGGCAAAATCCCGTGCCGTTTGCAGCGCGACCTATGCCCGCCGCCAACAACCGTCGAGCTTAGGGTGCAGAGTTGCAGAGGAGTCCGCCGCGTGTGAGTGGGGATGATAATCCCGAAGTGCAGGGAATCATTGTTGCAATTCCCAATGGTGGAAGTGATAAGTATGGAGTGTCGAACCCATAAGGAGCTAAAGGTAAGATCAATATTCTCTCAAGCCTATCTGCCACTGATACGACTCTACGTACACCGAACGTTTGCTTCCAACTAGAAACGAGAAATAAAACTATGTTGTGGGTATGAAGAGGATAACTTTGCATGATATCAGAGAGATAAAATATAAAAGTAGGGGCTGTTATTATAAAGTTAGAATATATTACTAAATATTATAAATAGCGAGTGTGGAATAATGGTGGATCGGTGTGCGGAATTGTCCTAGGCAATTGTTAACAAGACCGGTAATCACTATTGCGGTTTCATATGAGGGAGAGGCATAAGCTAACATACTTTCTCTTCTTGGATCATATGCACTTATGATTGGAACTCTAGCAAGCATCCGCAACTACTAAAAATCTTTAAGGTAAAACCCAACCATAGCAGTAAAGTATCAAGTCCTCTTTATACCCAAACGCCATGTCCCGCTTATCCGTGTTTGTGTTTCAGTCACTCATGCAACGCAGACAATAAGCAAACCATGGACATAGTGCAACACCCTACAACGAGAATCCCTCACGCTTGCGCGACACGGAGGGCACCATAGGACATCACCAAAGTAAAACATACAACTCATACCAATCTAGATCATCAATCAACCCAAAGACAAAGGATATCTACTCAAAACATCATAGGGTGGAAACACATCATTGGATCATAATATGTGGCATAAAGCACCGTGTTCAAGTAGGGATTACAACGGGGTGCAGGAGAGTGGACCGCGTAAAAGAGATGAGGATGATGATGGTGGTGATGTTGATGAAGACGATCACCACGGCGATGATTCCCCTCTCGATGGCACTCCGGTGCCACCAAGAGAGAGGAGGAGAGTTCTCCCCCTTATGCTTCCTCCTCCATGGCCTCCCCCCTGGAAGGGAAGAGGTTCTCCCTCTGGTCCTTGGCCTTCATGGTGATGATGGCCCCTCCGAGATCCTCCTCCATGCCCTCCGGTGATGAGGGTGCCCTCCGGCAGGGTGCCAAAGAGGGCCTAGATTGATTTCTCATGGCTACAGAGGCTTGCGACGACGGAACTTCCGATCTAGGTTAATTTCTGGAGGTTTCTGTATATACAAGAGGTTTTGGCATCGAGAACAAGTCAGGGGGTCTCTGGTGGGCGCGCCTCCCACGCTCGTGGGCAGCCCGGGACTCTTCTGGCCCAACTCTTTTACTCCAAGGCCTTCTTCTGGTCCAAAAATAAGCTCCGTCAAGTTTCAGGTCAATTGGACTCTATTTGGTTTTCCTTTTCTGCGATACTTTAAAACAGGGGAAAACAGAAACTGGCACTAGGCTCTAGGTCAATAGGTTAGTCCCAAAAATCATATAAAATAGCATATAAATGCATATAAAACATCCAAGGTTGATAATATAATAGCATGAATACTTCATAAACTATAGATACGTTGGAGACGTATCAGCATACAACACGTGGAAGTGCGCGGGGACTCAAACCTCACAATATCTCAAATAAATGGAGATTTTGATGCCAAAGATCCGAAGATGGCGGCTTACCACAACACTGTCCTAAAAATCTCGGCTCGATTTGAGGGGCTTGAGGTTCATCATGTGGCTCGAGAAAGTAATCAAGCGGCGGACGTCGTCGCTCGCATTGGCACCAAGTGCGACCCCGTCCCACCTAATATCTTCCTGGAAAAGCTAATTAAGCCGTCCGTGGTGTGGCAAGGGGAGAGCGGTAACACTAGTCTGGATCCGAACACAACCCTAGCCTCTGAAAACAACGATATCATCATGGACTCAGCCACCGAAATAACACCGTGGGCCCATCTAATCATGGCAGTCATTGCCCCATGGACCGAACCCTTCTTGGCCTACCTTAATAGGAAAGAACTCTCGGAGGACCAGAATGAGGCTCACCACATTGTTCGGCGCTCGAAGACCTACATGGTTCGTGAAGGAGATCTCTACAAGAAAAGCGTTACTGGAGTCCTTCAAAGATGTATCTCTGAGGAAGAGGGGTGGCAGCTCTTGGCTGAAATTCACGCCGAACTCGGCGGTCACCATGCTGCAGCTCGATCCCTTGTTAGCAAGGCCTTCCATACAGGTTTTTACTGGCCAACGACCCGAGCAGATGCACAGGACCTTGTCCAACATTGCATCGGATGCCAGCTATTCGCCAACCAAAGCCACATGCCCCCCCACCGCTCTACAAATGATCCCCGTCACTTGGCCTTTTGTGGTCTGGGGGCTCGATATGGTCGGACCCCTTAAAGGAGGAAGCCATAAGAGAAAGTATCTGCTAGTCATGGTGGATAAATTCACTAAGTGGATAGAGGCCAAACCAGTCAAAACCGCCGAGGCGGGGCCAGTAATAGATTTCATATCCGGTGTGGTGCAACGTTATGGTGTTCCACACAGCATCATCACCGATAACGGCTCCAATTTCACAGTTGATGAGGTGAAAACTTGGTGTGCTAATCTGGGCTTTAAGCTTGATTACGCCTCTGTCTATCACCCGCAAACAAACGGTAAAGTCGAACGGGCTAATGGTCTTATTATGAGCGGCATTAAACCTAGACTAGTGTGGTCTTTGAAAGAATCAGACAAGCACTGGGTTGAGGAACTTGACTCCGTACTCTGGGGGCTGCGGACCACGCCCAACCGCACTACTGGATATACACCTTTCTTCATGGTGTACGGTGCAGAAGTTGTGTTGCCCTGCGACATTATCCATGACTCACCTCGAGTGTGCATGTACGAAGAGAGAGAGAGGCCGAGCTTGATCGGCAGGACAGCCTAGATACCCTGGAGGAGGAGCGCGATGTTGCAAAAGCCTGTTCCACATTTTATCAACAACAGGCCCGCAGATACCATAGCAGAGAAGCACGGGCCAAGACTTATAATGTCGGTGAACTCGGCCTATGCTTGCCGGAGAAGAAAAGGGATAAACTCAAGCCCAAGTGGGAGGGTCCCTTCATAATTGACGAGGTTCTCATGGGAGGAGCGTACCGCCTGTGTGCTGCGTTAGACAATCGCCTAGAGCCAAACCCCTGGAACACGGCCAGACTCTGAAGATTCTATGCCTAGCATCGAACTATGCGTTTGTCTCCTTCTCCCTATTGTCTCCTTTATTTTTTTCCTCTCTTTTCGTTTTTTATTTTTTTCTAGAACTTAAAATCTTTCACACAGCTAAACCGTGCACCTGTGATGTACACATCCTTGAGCATGTGCGTGCACTATACCTGGGGGATTCCTGGACAGAAGCTTATTTTCCGGGCATCAAGCTCATCACATATGTGTTTCTTCTCATATGTACCTTTTTTGCCATTATATGCATCAATATGACTTAAGTTTTGGCCAAGCTGGGTTGCCTGGCTCCTATGCTTATGCCCTACGTTCATGTTAGTTCGGCTAGGGCATAAGGGGAGCACCTCTGCGATTGTTACTGCCGGGTCATTCGGATGTGTACCTCAGACTGGGTGAAGCCGAAAGCTAGCGTTCTTAAGAGCTTACTCAGTCGGCGGATTAAAGATGCTTTATATTCTTTCCATTATGAACCCTAGATGATTACCTATATTGTAATGTTATCAATCATAGTTCGGACATGCATTTTAATGCATGCACAACCAGGGAAAGGAACCCCTAACGGAACTATTTTCCCTGGAAGATGTTTCTTACAATCATAATGTAATATAACATAACTAGCCGGATACATGTTGTCTGTTCAAGTAACTATGACCCCTACGCCTGGTTCCCACGCATACCAGCCCCAGTCTATTTTATCGCTAAGGTATTCGGAAACACTCCACACCTTCGGTTCCAGAGGTCGAAGCGAAAAGGTCTGCCATGACAATTGTTTTTATAATTCAGTAGAGTCACATATGTCAAGGAAAGTACATAGTCACTAGGACTCAAAAATTTCCTCCTTTATGCCATCCAGCAGGCGGTCTAACTTACAATCCTGCTGGGAATACTTGGCGGCTACTTCTACTTCGTCATATACCAAATTAACGGGAAATTCTTTTCCATCTGACCCTAGAGGTCCGACCCGAGCCATATGATTCGGATCAAGCTTGGTATACCATGTTTTCACCATGGCCCAGGCTTCCCGTGCACCTTCCCGACAGGCCGATATCTTCCACAGTCGAAAGCGCCGCCACGCTCCCTTGAATAGTTGTATCAGCTCCTCCATCTTTCCCGGAGGGGAGGCGGATGGCCATAGGGCCTTGGCAACACTTCGCATCGCCTGCCGAGCTTGCTCGTGCACCTGCGACAACTCTTGTAGCAGATCACTCGAAGATCCGGACATCTCCTCTTCGGGACGACTGGTCAGCATAACTGCGGATATAACTCTATCGGCCCCTTCTGCCTCCGAATTATTCAAAGGTAAGTTCGACCACATACTGAATATGCCGCCTCGCAGCCTTTTATTCTCCTTTACGGAGTCCGCCAGCTGGGCCCGAACATCCTTCAGTTCCTCGCCCAGTTGGGTGTTTGAATCCCGGAGCTTGTTTTTCTCCACAACGACCTTTGTTAACACACGCTCACCCGCGACTAGCAGTTTTTTGGATCCTCGTTCTCCGCTTCAAGCGGCTCCCAGTTGTTCTTGCAGTTGACCTATTGATCCAATTAATAGGTAACCAACCATGTTAGCATTATTGGTATACCATTATGTTTTCTCGATGGAGGGAAACATTACCAGGAGATGCCTTCTTGGATTTCTCCAGTTCGACATTGGCAGCAGTTAGCTGGCTCCGACACTATTCTAGTTCCTGAGATAATAGACTATTCTTCTCCATAAGCACTTGGTTATACATTGATCCTTAAATAAGTTGTATCAACTACTTTAAGTCTCGGGGGCTACTGGTGTATGATTATTAAATCTACGCTTACCCGCATATCTTTCAGATGCTGGTATGTGGCTCTGACAAGCCCATCCCGAGCAGCTTGAATGTATGCATCGGTCGAATTAAAGGCATCAAATGCCTCTTTTGAAAAACTGGGGTTACGAAGAACGGCCCTCCGACGACGATGATTCATAGCGCTCTCCACTTCATAGTTCGTGATGGACATGTCGTCCGAATCCTCTGTGGAAGGACAGTCGGCGCCACTCCCGTGTCAGCCCCCGTCCTTTGGGCAGGGTCTGGAACCTGACTAGTGGAGGCACATCCGGCCGGATCCCTGGACACAGTCCGGCGGATACTTTTCCTGATAGGATGCAGTGAATGACATTACAATTTGATGTGACGATCAGAAAGGGTATTCTTGAAAAGAAAAGCCTTACCTCTTTAACGAGGGTTCTGCCGTGTTATCCTTTGCCTTCCTCTTCGAACATATGCCAGGCGTGGGCGCTGCTCTCCTCGGAGATGCTTCTGGTGCATATTGCGGTGCTGAGCGCCTCCCCTTTGGTACACGGAATAGTGTGGTGGGTGAGGCATAGTAAGGGAAATATTTTGAAGTAAGTGCCTTTTAAATTACTTACATGCAAAGCAGGAAGGAGGCCGGGGTAATCGGCGATGATAGGTACATCCGTGCCGTCATAGCTCATCTGATAGAATATTCCATCCTCGAGCTCCACAAATATGTCCAGATCTTCTTCATATCCGGGGTCAAGATCCCGGTTGTGATTCTCCGACTGAGGGGCAGGGTCATGGATCCCCTCGACAAACTTTCGCCATTCCTGTCATGAGTGGATAGGATACTCCCCGTCAAAGATAATTCAGGGAGAGGAGTAAAATAGTGGAGTTAGAGCTTACCCAGCTAGGAGGATTATACATGGAAAATCCGTCTCGATATTGGAGACGGGTGAACTCCTCCTTCTCCCCTTTATATAGTTTGGCCAATATTTAGCCAGAGCGAGGGGGGTCTTTGGGCCCTTCCGACCGCAGCGTGAGGCGTCGTCTTCCCCATTGTAGTGCCACATGGGTAGCCCTCTGTATTAGAGTGGTTGGACCCTCCCCCCCGCACTATGGAGATCGCCATTACCTCGACTGACAATCCATACTAGCGAGCATCTTAATCTTGCCCAGTAGCAGATTGACCTCTGTGCTATCCTCTTCCTCGAGGCTCCGAGGACGCCAGCTATTGCGTTTCTTCAACGGAGCACTTGAAAATTCGGGGAGGCCCATACGGACTAGGTTGGGAAGAGCGACGTCGTCGATATAGAACCATTCGGAAGGCCACTCTTCGGAAGCCTTCTTCGGCGTGCCAGACAGGTATCCGGTGCCGGCGATGTGCCACACATTGGCTCCCCCCACTTCAAATATTGACCCTCCTTGATTACGAGGGACGAGGCAGAATAATCTTCTCCATAAACCGAAATGGGCCTCACAGCCCAGGAATAGCTCACATAGAGAGACATAACCCGCAATATGCAGGATGGAGGCGGGAGTGAGACTGTATAGTTGAAGGCCATAATACTCCAACAGACCTCGGAGGAAGGGATGGATTGGAAATCCGACACCTCTTAACAAGAAGGGTACGAAGCATACTCGTTCCCCCTGGACGAATTGGGGAAGTTCTCCGCTTGAGCCCCACCGTTGAAGGACGTCATCCCTGCTCGTACGGGGACCAAATCCGTGGGAGGAAGAAAGCCCTATGTTTGCAGCCTTACCAGCTGACTGTGAGAAACAGAACATCTCTCCCAATCCCCCTTTTCGGAGTTGTGGGGAAGAGAGGAAGAGCTGGGAGCGCTAGCCATGTTGGGGTGATTCTGCTCTACAAGCTCTGAGGATTTTTTCCGTGGGATTTGGAAGGGATCTGAGATCCATTCTCTTGAAGTAGGCACCTTTCTGGTACGGTCAGGGTGGTATATGTAAAAACACCCCGACCTCTTGTATTCACTTGACACGTGGAAGCTGAAGTTAGGGAGGTGCAGAAGCCAAGGGGTACGACATTAAATGGAAAGCCGAATACATCACTTTAAAGTCATAGGAGGAGGAACCCGCCTTGCAATGCCGAAGATTATCTGCACGCCGAACACCTCATCATTGAAGTCTGGTTTGGGGGCTACTGAGGGAGTCCTAGACTAAGGGGTAATCGGGCGTCCGACCTATTGGATATGGGCCGGACTGATGGGCTATGAAGATACGAAGACCGAAGACTCTACCTGTGTCCAGATGGGACTCTCCTTGGTGTGGAAGGCAAGCTTGGCGACCAAATATGAATATTCCTTTCTTTGTAACCGACCTTGTGTAACCCTAGATCCCTCCTATGTCTATATAAACTAGAGGGCTAGGTCTGTAGGTAGATCCTCATAACCATAGCCAGGCTAGACTTTTAGGGTTTAGCCATTACGATCTTGTGGTAGATCAACTCTTGTAATACTCATATTCATCAAGATTAATCGAGCAGGAAGTAGGGTATTACCTCCATAGAGAGGGCCTGAACCTGGGTAAACATTGTGTCCCCCGTCTCCTGTTACCATCGATCCTAGACGCACTGTTGGGGACCCCTTACCCGTGATCTGCCGGTTTTGACACCGACACCCGCCAGAGGATAAAAAGAGTTTAAATTTGGAGGGACCTCACTTTGACATTTTCGTGGAGCTAGAGTATTTGGTAAACCAAAGGATAACTCTCCACCTCCGCTGGTTCGAGTCTAACGCCGGTTATCGTGCTGCTGTTACTTCAAAAGAAAGTGATGATCCAAATGAGCTAAGGGGTGTGAAAAGCTTACTTCCCGGGTTACTCGTCGAATTTTCTGTCTTGGAAAAGGCTCTGAGTCGGAGGAAATAACAGTTACCTCTTCTTCAACCGCTTGACTGGCCCCCGTGTCATCCTGATGATAATCAGTGTCAATAAGATAATTGAAAAAGGAGCCAAGGGCGTCAAGAGCTACCTCCGACTCAGTGCTGTCGTCCAGTTCAAACATCTCGGAGGCACTTAGTTTCTTCTTATTCTTCTTGGCGGCTTTCTTGACGGCTTTCTTTTTGGCCTTGGCTTTCTTGGCAGCTTCATGGTCATACTCCTTCTCCCAAAAAGCGGATTTAGCCTGTGAAAGTCATCAAGATTGAGTTGATAGAGCATTTGAATGATAAGGTAAAATAAATAATTTGGAGACTCATAGTTGGTGGCGGGTTAAGTGTGCAGAAAGGGTTCAGTCCCACTTTGTTGCAGCTTTCCAAGTTCTCATTAAGAAGGGTCTTTGTCATCTCATTGATTGCATCATTAGTTAAACACGTCGAGCTATAGCGCAGAGCATCTTTGGCATCACCCGTATAAGTACACATTAAGCCAAAATGGCGGCTCAAGGGTATGATTCTCCAAGAAACCCAACACCGAACTAGGTCAATACTGGTTAACCCATTTCCTAGCAGGGCCTTGACCTTTGAAATGGTAGGTGCAAGCTTTGACCATTCAGCAGTAGTAAGCCACTCAGGAAGATGATGCTTGGGGTTGAGCCGCTCTACACAATAACCCAGCAGTGGATTCTCATCAGCCGGAGAAGTATCTTTACAATAGAACTATGTTTGGTTCCAATCCTTGGTGTGACTCGGCAAGCGAGCATAAGGGAAGATATCATCTCTTCTCCGTTGAATCGAGACCCCGCCAAGTTCTAAGCTATGTCCATTGGTAAACTCATTCTGCCATTTCAAATAAAAATATTCCTGAAGAGTTCGACGCTGGGTTCTTCTTTAAGGTATACTTCATAGAAAACTTGAAAATTGTAGATGTTTGACTTGGAATTGGGTCCGATGTCTTAAGGATGAAGTTGAAAGAAGTGCAGAATGTCTTGGGAAAATTTGGATCCAGGCGGTGAGAAGCCCCGATTCATTTGATCAGTAAAAACAATGACCTCACCATCTTGTGGCTGAGGTCTTTCTTCACTTGGTGTGGGGGCGCGCCAGTGAAGGCTGTTTTTTGCTGGTAAAAAGACGACTTTGACGAAGTCCTTGAGTGTGTTTTCAGTGATAGTGGAAGGAACCCAATTGCATGAGGTAATTGTCTTCGGCATCGTAAGGGAAGAAGCCTAAAAGAAAGAAAATTTGCCGGTTTAAGTTGATTCGTTAAGCCGGAGATGAACGCTGCACCATATATTCATATTGGCGGCTTAAATGGGGCCTAATGACATATGACTACTTATAACTGGTGATGTAAGCCGCCATAACAGTAATGGTATTTAAGATCTATCAAGAGCGAATTCTGCTAAGTGTTGGATAAACAGGTTTTACAAATGGTGCAGTTAATTTTTGATCTGCCGCTGCTCGAAAAAAAAGTAAAATTAAAACCTAATATCACAGCAGCGGAGGAACTAGTATATTGGCAAGATTTCTGCATCTGGGAAGCATATTCAGTGAATTAAGAGAAGGTGCGGAAACAGATTCCGGATATTTTAAAAGTTACTTTTGGATTGAAGAAAGGATCAAGCAAAGGTATGATGCAAAACGACGACGAACTCCTAAGAACTTCAGAAAACCCTAATGGAGATCTACAGTTGAGAAAGGAGAGGTGCTTACTGGATCCACTGAGCAATGGAGAGGCGCCACAGTTTCTCTGGTCTCATTCAGGTCGATGCCGCGGTCGGGGTCTAGGAAGACGACGAGGTCGGCGGCGGCGGTGTTCAGATGCACAGATGCGTTGTGAGAGAGAGAAAGGTTGAAGACGAGAAGGCAAAGGGGGAAGAGTGAAAAGGGACCCTCGTCCTATTTATAAGGCTGGAAGGATAAGTGGCGTGCGCAGGAATCAAGGAGAACCAAAAATGGATATGTGACGTCACAAACGCCTCGATTTTCGGGCTACGTTAAAAAAGAAGATTTAATAAGATTTGGGCCTTGTGCAATATTAATGACAAGTAACATCATGGCGGGTTACCACAATCCTAGGAGACACTACTAGGAAAAGGCTAATTAGTGGCGCACCTGTTTTGGCCATTAATGGCGCACTACAGGTGTGCCACTATTAACACGCCACTAGTAACAAGTACTAGTGGCACACCCCTGGTGCGCCACTAGTATCCCAGATAATAGTGGCACACCTGGCAGTGCGCCATTAATATGTCCCCTGGTGAGCCATTACTATGCCTCCCAGGGGGACATATTTACCTTGTGCTCTGGGTTACTAATTGCGCACTTCTAGATAATGCGCCACTAGCATGTTTATTGCAGTGCGCCACTAAAGTGCAGTATGGTGCGCCACTAGGATGAATATTAGGATTTTTTTTCTTTTTTGATATTTGCACAGGTTACAAAATATATTACTGCACAAAATATAGACAGCACAACATATAAACAGCAGATTTATCGAATACAATAGAAGATTAGTCTCCGAATACAATTCATGATATTAGTCTCCGAATTCAAAAGACCGAACAAAGTTAGAACATTACAAGTCTCGAGACCGCGAGTAGCGAGTTTGTCTTCACACTACAAGTCGATATCGATCATCTAAACTACCATCACATAGAAGAGAGCTGCGGTCATCACGATGAGCATCATCGCGATGAAACTGGTCTTCATCCAGTTCCTCCTCCGCTCCCTCCTCTCTCTCGCTAGATAGCGCGTGTATCTAGCTTCCGCCTCCGCCCTAGTGGTGTACCCTTTGTAACTGTTACCGCTAAAATGGTGAACCTGTCTCTGACACTCCTCCCAGTCGTCGTAGACTCCGGGAACCTTACCCTTGTGTCGGGGAAACTGACCCTCGAACACCTATGGGGCCGGCGGACCGGGCCCCTTTCGGTTCGGCGGGGGGCGGAGATCGCACGAAGAGCAGATTGAGGCGAGGCACACGAGCAGTTTACCCAGCTTTGGAGCTCTCCGGAGAGATAACACTCCTACTGCTGCTTGTCTGGTTGTATTATCTGGTGTTCTTGCTCTCCAAAGCGAGAGTGTGATGTTCTTTGGGCTACGGATGGATCGAAGCAAACTGCCTGAGGCCTCGAACCTATGAGCCGAACCCCCTCTACGTTGCGCATGAGCCTCCTTTTATACGCTAAAGGGGTCACCGACAGGTGGCAACGCAGAGGAGGGTAAAAACGTAAAAAGCGAGGTAGTTGATACAGTTGCTTGTACAGTGCACCCTACCTAACCTTGACGGTAGGGGACAAGGGCATTAAATGCCCGTCTGAGTCACCCGAACAGTGCAGAAAAGGACCATTAGGGGCGCCACCGTTCGCCACGATGGCGATCTTGTCAGCTTCGCATGCCACTGCGCACCGCTGGCTGCACAGCCTCCCGCCACGCACGCCCGGAGAGGCCCCCAGAGCGACACGTAGGTGGATGCGCTGGAGCGTGGACGCAGAGTGGCCGCCTGCCGCGGCAAGCGCCTTGCCGCTGTTGTTATCTTGTCGGGTCCGGAAGCTTGTCGCTCACCGGGCTTCGAGGTACCTTGGTTTGTATTCCCGGCAAGCTCCTCTTGCCGGGGCCTTGTCGCCTTGCCGGAGCGCGTGGCGCGTCGCGGCAAGTTCATTGGAGCGTCTTGGTCGGCCTTCCCGGCAAGCTCCTCTTGCCGGGGTCTTGTCTCCTTAGCTTAAATACTTTGTTCTTGGATGGCTCCAAGGGAACCTTGGGGGATCTTGGCGATCACCCGGCAAGCCTTTGCCGCGGGATGCTGCAACTGCCCGTGCACAAGTTTAGGGTACTAGGGTACCCCTAATCTAGTACACCGACAAGAGCCCCTGGGCCTGGGCCAGACACGGTGTCGAGCGCTGTTGGGCCAGGCCCAAGACAGGGCACGGGCACACGCGGGCTGGGCCACGCCAAATCTTGTTCCGTATCCACCGCACTCTCCCATAACGGCATGCGTTGATTGCGGCATTGTGGGAGAGATCGTGGGTGGTTGTTTAAGCGGAAGGCCGAAACGTCCGCCCCGTCCCTCTTTATAAGCAGAGGAAACAGGGGCAGTTTGTTCCCCCTCGCTGCTTGCTGCTACTCCTTCTTCACGAACTCCGCCGCTCCCCTCTTCTTCTCGAAGCC
>NC_041388.1:419111747-419132281 GCF_002162155.2 Triticum dicoccoides | reverse complement strand
CTCCATGGCCCCGAAAGCCGACAAGGGAAAGGGCGTGAAGTTGGCCGAGGCGCAGCGGCTCGCGGCGCTGCGGAAGGAGCGGGCGATCTTCACCCCCCAGCTCGGCGTGCAGGAGCTGAGGGAGTACTTCTACCTCTTTTGGGCGACAGAGACGCATGCGCATCCGCGCACGAGGGTACTCCCGGCCGCTGCCTCGGAGTCGGCTCCAAATGGGTACCCGTTCTTCCCGCTATTCTTCTACTGCGGGCTCTGCCCGCCCTTCTCGGAGTTCTTTTGTGACATTATGAACACGTATGGCTTCCGCCTCCTTGACTTCACCCCCAATGCTGTCTTGACCATGGCAGTTTTCGCACACTTGTGCGAAAACTTTGTCGGATTCCACCCTAGTGTAGCCCTTTTCCGCCACTTCTTCATACCTCGGGTAGAGAGAGGAGAGCCACTTGCCGGAGGGATTGCCTGGGTCTCGAGAGTCAGCAAGAAAGATGCGTACTTGGAGGGTGAGCTCCGCAGCAAGTGGGAGGAGTGGAGAGCGGAGTGGTGTTGGATCGTCGAGGAGGATCCGTAGCCCTTCACCGCCGTGCGCCAAACTCCAATAGTGCGCGGCAATGACTGGAGCAACATGGCCCCGGAAGACGAGAGGATGAAGATCGCCATCACTAGGATTCTTCGCCTCAGGCTTGCCGGGCTCACCGTAGGTGCTGTCGGGGCAGATTTCCTCCGCCGCCGCATTGCCCCCCTGCAGGAGAGGAGGAGGCCCGCCTGGGAATTTAAGAATTCGGCGGACATCATGAGGCTGCGTCCGGGCCTCAACTACAACTTCACTGTCTTGGAGTTGGATGCAATGCTCTTGGAGTTATTCAAACGCGACCCCCAGCACCCATTCACACTGCCGAGGGGCGTAGTTCCTTTGTGCAGTAACTCTTCGCTTGTCCGGATCCGCTCCATGATGCCATTGTGCGATTCACACGGCATCGTCCCGACTTGGCAAGAGCCTGCGGACGACGTTGTGCGAGCGTTCTTCGACACCTTGGAGGAAGTGCCAGTCCGCGCCGACGAGCAGAAGAGCCTCACCCGTGACACCACCGATGAGGAGCTGCAACTCATCGCTACTAGGGCGGAAGAGGCTGCGGCCGCAGCTGCTGCGGGTGTGTTTGGGTTCACTTTGGAGGAGGCAGAGGCTGCAGAGGCGGCAAACCTTGCCGAACAACGCGGAGTTCATGGGCGAGGAAGAGCCTGCTGGTTCCGAAGCCGAGTCGAGCGAGGCCTGCGAGGAGGAGGCTGAACCTTCAGAGAGCTTGCCGCAGGCGGAGGCCCCGGCCCCGCCAAGGAGGCGCTTTCGCAGGGCCGGGGACGCAGCAGGGCGGCAGCCGGCTCCACAGCCACCGAGCCGCGCAACGCGCTCTATCACGGCAAGTAATGTTGCCGCGGGAGCACCTCACACAACAGCGACAACTGGAGCGGGATCTTCCCGGGACACCGCCGCCGCCCCCGCCAAGCGGGCAAGGGATCCTACTCCTCCACCTCGTTGCACCGGAGGAGGGCCGGACTTCGATCTTTCCACGCTCAGCTCCGATGAGGAGGAAGATGAGTGAATTTCTTTGGTGCCCTTATAATCCTTCGATCTTGCTGTTTATATTTTGTATCTGACTTGCTCCAATCTAGACTCTTTTCTTTTCAGAACATTGGCCCAGAGAGCGGCGAAGAGGGCCAAGGCCGCGGTGATCGTCATTGAGGATGACCCCATCGCGTCGGCAGGAGGTGGGTCCAAGACGACCTTGACGGACCCGGCAATCACCCCTCGGAGCAGCCCCCAGCGCAGCCCCCAGCGTAAGTTCATAGTTTAGCCTTCTGCTGTCGGGCGCGCTTGAGTGCTTTTTCCTTTGTTGATATCTTGCTTGTTGACTTGTGCAGGAGCAGAGCAGCCTCATTAGGAGCGCCCGGAGGCCGGTCCCGAAGTGCCACCTGCTTCGACTGCGCCGCCAAGGGAGGAGTCCCCGGCAAGGGAGCGCTCTACGGCAAGGGAGGACTCTCCGGCAAGGGACGGCACTGCTGATCCTGCGGCGACCGAGGCCGCAGCTGAAGATCTTGGCGCAGGTAATCCACTTGCCCAAAAACTTTCCCTTGGGTTCTGCTTCTTCTGTTTTTCTTTCCTTGAATTTTTGATTGATTTTCCTTCCTTCTTTGTTCTTCAGACCCATCTTCGGCTGAGCCAATGGAGACAGAGGGCACCGGCGAGGAAGGTGTCGGTGCTGATGAGACCGCCGGCGAGGAGGCCGCCGGGGCTGCTGCTACGGAAGCCGGTGAGGGGTCGGGCGATCGCACTGACGACCCTGAGGCCGCAGGAGCGCCGGGTGCTGCACCGACCGCCGAACCCTCTGCTGCTTCCGCGGAGCCGGGCTCCGAGGAGCCCCAGCCCGGCGCCTACTTGCAGGCTGGTGACAACATCTTCATCAAGCTACCCTGGGCGTCGAGCTCCAGGGTGCCAGTCGAGGGGGAGACTTTTGACGGGGAGGTGCTCGCCTCTGCTGGGCTGTCATTGGTTGACGCGCCCGTCAGCAGCAGCGGCGAGCCTGAGGAGGAGCAGCTCCTGCGGAAGCTGCTGTCACTCTACCGCACCCGGCAAGCCAAGCTGGCTTCCCGGTAAGCGCTTGTCACGAAGGCGGGAGTTGACATGGAGAAGCGCATGGAGGAGCTCCGGGGACAAAATCAAGAAGCTCTTCGATCCCTGGCACAGGAGCGGGAGCGAGTAGACGAGGAGCGCACGGCCTTTCTTCTCGAGAAGGCCGAGGCTGAGGAGGAACAAAGGCTTGCTGCCGAGAAGCAGTCCGCGCGGGAAGGCGAGCTAGTGCAGCGGAAGGCCCACCTTGACAGCTACAAGGAAGAGCTCGCCGAGCGCGAGCGAGCACTTGGCGGGGCGCTCAAGGAGGCAAAGGATGCCGCGGCAACTGCAGAGGCCGCCAATAAGGAGCTAGAGGAGAAGGTGGCGCGGCTGGAGGCCGATATTGGGAAAAGCGGCGAGGAGATTGCCGCGCTCAAGCGTGAGCGCGAGAAGGATGCTGCCGCCCATGGTGAACTGCAAGGCCTTCTCACTGAGAGGGGCAAGGAGCTCAGCGCCGCCAAGGATTCCAAAGCAGACCTGGAGCTGAAGCTGGCCATGATGACGCAGACGCTGGAGGCCGCCAAGGAGCGGGAGAAGACCTTGGCGGAGAAGGTCAAGGCTGACGCTGCGCTGCTGGAGAGCATTGCAGTTACCCAGAACTCGTTCAGAGACACGGTGGAGCACTGGACCGAGGGCCTGGTGAACACTGCCGCTGTCATCAACGAGGAGCTGGCGCAGCTGGGGATGGAGGACTTTGGGTATCCTTCCGACGAGAGCCTTCAACCCAGCGCCAAGCTCAGTCTATTCTTCAAGGGCGTGGCGACGGCACTCCAGTGACTCCGGGAGAGGATCCCGAAGCAGCTGGCCAACGAGTCACGCAAAATCTGCGCCGGGGTTCTTCAGAAGGTGCTGATGAAGGTAGCCTTCCGCAATCCAGGCCTCAGCTTCACCAACGTCCTCCGATCCTTGCCGCTTGACGCCGATCTGGACGCACTCAAGGCCCTTGTCGCACCCATTGTGGACAAGGTGAGCGAGATCAAGCGAGTCGAGGGCGGGCGCGTAGATTAGGCCGCCCATTTCTTCTTTTCCCTTGTCGCTGCTAGTCATGTCATGAAAACAGTCTATTAGAGCTGCGACAAGTTATCTTTGTAATATAACTTTATTTCTGTTATCAATTGCAATGTTATTTCCTCTACTAGATTCCTTCCTTTGTATGTTTTCACCCTACGCTTTTAGGGAACTTGTCGGCGCAGGTGCCCGAGCCGCGAGCGCTGAGTGCGGAACTTCAGCAGCCTGCTGGCGGCGCCGCTTCCGACAAGAAGCCTTGTCGCGACTAGATGCAGCACACTTAAGCTATTGAGCGGACTCGAAACAAAGTAAGGGCGCAACTAGCCACGAGTTGGTTCCTCCGCGCACAGGTTTTCCATACAAAGCAGGGTCGTTCGAGGAAGATAACTCAAAAATTTAAAAAGAGATTGCTCAAACTTTGGCAACTTAGCTTTTCTGTCATTTGCTTCCCGGTAAGGCAAGTCTTTGCTTGAATGACGCCTGGTCCATACCATAATCTTCTCCTTCCCCACGGCAAACTTGTGTGCGAGGGAACCTTCTTTTCCTTTAAAAGAAAAAGAAAGAAGAGAAAATAATAATATGGAGCACTTCGACTCGTTACTGCTTACCGGATGTAAGTGCTGCACAAAGTGTCAGCTAATCACATGCAAGAAAGGAACTAACGCATGAAATGGACAAGCTGTGCGGAGCACATGGGTTTTACTTATGCACGGGATCTGCGCCCGGCTTTGTACAAAGGATTACATGCAACAGCGGCAAGACTTGTACAAAAGGTGGTTGCCGGAATGGGTTCCGGCAACCGCGCCTTATGGGAAAAACTTACGAAGATGTTCTATGTTCCAGGAGCTGCTCACTGGAATGCCATCTTCGGTCTCAAGGAGGACAGCGCCAGGCCTTGTGACTCGTCTCACCCGATAAGGGCCTTCCCACTTCGGCGTCAACTTGTTGGAATTCTTGGCGGACTGAACGCGCCGAAGAACAAGGTCGCCTTCCTCGAAGCTTCTGGCTTTAACTTTGCGGCTATGATAGCGGCGCAAAGCTTGCTGGTATCGAGCAGCTCGTACAGCAGCCTGAAGACGATCTTCCTCAAGGAACAGCGTGTCGTCTTGCCGCAGCTGTTCTTGCTCAAGCTCATCATAAGCGAGCACTCGAGGTGATCCGTATACGAGTTCCGTGGGGAGAACTGCCTCTTCTCCGTAGTCTAGAGCGAAAGGTGTCTGGCCAGTGGCTCGATTTGGCGTCGTTTTGATCGACCAAAGAACCACCGGCAGCTCCTCGATCCAGTTCCTTCCGCACCTGTGCAGCCTGTCGAAAGTTCTGGTCTTGAGCCCGCGCAGCACTTCAGCATTTGCCCTTTCTGCTTGACCGTTGCTTCTCGGATGAGCAACAGAAGCGAAGCAGACCTTGGCGCCAAGGTCTTGGACGTACTGCATGAAGGTGCGGCTCGTGAATTGCGTACCATTGTCGGTGATGATCCTGTTAGGGATCCCGAAACGGCAAACAATTGACCTGAAGAACTTGACTGCTGACTGTGTTGTCACCTTCCTCATTGGCTGCACTTCCGGCCACTTTGTGAACTTGTCGATTGCGACGTACAAGTACTCAAAGCCCCCGACAGCTCGGGGGAAGGGGCCGAGGATATCGAGCCCCCAGACCGAAAATGGCCAGGATAAAGGGATTGTCTGGAGAGCTTGAGCTGGCTGGTGTATCTGTTTGGAGTGGAACTGGCACACTTCACACTTGGTTACTTGTGCAGTTGCATCCTGGAGGGCTGTCGGCCAAAAGAAACCTTACCGGAAAGCTTTTCCGGCAAGTGCTCTTGCGCCTATGTGGTGGCCACATATGCCTCCATGTATCTCTGCCAACAGCTTTTGTCCATCTTCCCGGCGAATACACTTCAATTTCACACCGTTGAGTCTTCTTCTGTATAGTATGCCATCGACAAACTGGTACATACTTGACTGCCGGGCTACTCTTTCCGCTTCTTCTTGCTCTTCGGGAAGTTCTCGTGTCTGAAGGAAATGGACAATCTACTGTGCCCATGCTGGAGCTTGTGGCTCGACAACAAGAATTAAAGGCACATCTGCTGCTGCGGGAACATCTGCTTCTACGGCAAGGACTTGCGGCCCTGCCGGAGCTTGATGTTCCCCGGCAAGCTTGCTGGAGCAAAACTTGTCGGGAGCGTCTGCTTCAACGGAACAAACCATAAGGCTTGCCGGAGCAGACTGCCCCTCAGCAATTGTGGTGTTGATCTTGGGGACTTTCTTGGCGGCGGCTTCGGGGAGCTCTGCCGGAAAGTAGTCACCAGAAACCAACTTCCTCTTTTTGCTTTGTCCAGTTGATGGTGTTACGGATGGTCGAGTCAACTTAAGCACAAAGATCCCTGGTTCCACAGGTAACTTTAGTGCGGCGCACTTTGACAGGCCATCAGCAATATCATTCTGAGCTCTTGGGATATGCTCCATTTGTAGGCCGTCAAAGTGCTCCTCTAGCTTCCTCACTTCATCGACATACGCTTCCATCAACGGACTCTGGTAGTTCTTGTTCACTTGTCGGACGACAAGCTGTGAGTCACCCCTGACAATGAGCTTCTTGATCCCAAGGTCTGCTGCGATTCTGAGACCGGCAAGTAATCCTTCATACTCTGCAGTATTGTTGGTTGCTTGCTCTTTGGGAAAGTGCATCTGGACTACGTACTTGAGGTGCTCTCCGGTGGGTGCGACAAGCAGCACACCTGCACCGGCGCCTTGCAGCGAGAAGGCTCCATCGAAGTACATCAGACACTCTTTGCTTGCCTCTTTGACGGGGATGCTCATTTCTGGAATTTCTTCATCTGGGGTTGGTGTCCACTCTGCTATGAACTCTGCCAATGCTCTGCTTTGGATAGTTGAGGTGCTCTCAAACTTGAGGCCAAAGCTTGACAGTTCCAGCGCCCACTCAACAATCCTGCCTGTTGCTTCTGGATTTTGCAGTATCCTCTTCAGCGGAAAGCGAGTGACGACTGTGATCTCATGTGCCTGGAAGTAATGGCGCAGCTTTCTCGA
Source organism: Triticum dicoccoides (assembly GCF_002162155.2). Lineage (NCBI taxonomy): Eukaryota > Viridiplantae > Streptophyta > Magnoliopsida > Poales > Poaceae > Triticum > Triticum dicoccoides. Next base: position 419,125,570 of record NC_041388.1, on the reverse strand, counting down.
GGCCATGAGGAGGCCGAAAAGCAACTTCTGCACACCAGAGTACCTTGATCTAGCCCCCTGCAGAAGGGAACTGACAAAGTAAACTGGGCGCTGCACCATTCTCCTTGGCATCCTATCATGCTCCTGCGCAAACTCATGTTTGTCGGGACCAGAGCTTGTCGACGAAGCCCCCTGCTTGTCGCTGGATGGATCTGCCGTGGTTGCTGGCTCATCATCTGCCTCCCTCTCCGCCACTAACGCAGCACTAACCACTTGATTGGTTGCTGCTATATACAGTAGCAACTTCTCTTGCGGCTTAGGTGCGACAAGCGTTGGAGTGGAGGACAGGTATCTCTTCAAGTCCTGCAGCGCAGCCTCCACTTTCGGAGTCCATTTCATTGGACCTGCCTTTTTCAAAATTTTGAAAAATGGCAGGGCGCGCTCAGCAAATCTAGAGATAAACCTGCTGAGAGCAGTCACGCAACCGGCAAGCCTTCGTACATCCTTGACGCGCTTTGGTGCTTCGATCTGCTCGATGGCTTTGATCTTGTCGGGATTGGCTTCAATTCCCCGCTGAGACACGAAGAACCCGAGAAGCTTGCCGGAAGGGACTCCAAACACGCACTTCTTGGGGTTAAGCTTGAGGTTGATCTTGCGCAGGTTTGCAAATGTCTCATCTAAATCTTGAATCAAGGTCGCTTTGTCCTTGCTCTTGACCACTATGTCATCCATGTAAGCTTCCACATTTCTGTGTATTTGTGGCTCAAAAGCATGGTGAACTACCCTTGCGAATGTTGAACCAGCATTCTTCAAACCGAAAGGCATCCGTACGAAGCAGTATGTGCCACACGGGGTGATAAATGCGGTTTTCTCTTCGTCTTCTTCGGGCATGAAGATCTGATGATATCCTGAGTATGCATCAAGAAACGAAAGCAAATCACATCCGGCTGCGGAGTCAACAATCTGGTCAATACGCGGCAAGGGAAATGGGTCTTTGGGACAAGCTTTATTAACATCAGTGAAGTCAATACAAAGTCTCCATTTCCCGTTAGCTTTGCGCACAACAACAGGATTGGCCAACCACGTGGGATGGAGTACTCATCTGACAAGGCCTTCTGCTTCCAACTTCTTGATTTCTTCTGCGATGAATTCTTGGCGCTCAACTGCCTGCTTTCTGACTCTCTTCTTGACGGGCCGCGCATGAGGACAGACGGCAAGGTGGTGCTCAATCACTTTCCTGGGAACACCGGGGATATCAGACGGTTGCCACGCAAACACGTCGACATTCGCCCGCAGGAAAGCAACGAGCGCGCTTTCCTATTTGGGGTCAAGAGTGGCGCTGATGGTGAAGGTACCACCAGTGCCATCCTCCCTAGCGAACACCTTCTTAGTCGCAGGCGGAGCTGCCATCGCCTTCTTGCACTTGCCGGTGGAGCTCGATGGCACGTCCTCGACGGTAGCGCAGCACTCCGAAGAGGTGCTCTTGCCGGAGTGGGCATCAGAGCTCTTGCCGGACTTGGTCTTCTTCTTCCCCCCGGGAGCTTCAGCGGCAAGTGTCCTTCGTTCTGCTGCGGCTGCTGCTTCCCGGTAGATCTTGTCGGCACAGATAAGAGCATCCTTCTTGTCACCAGGGACAGAGATGATACTTATTGGGCCTGGCATTTTCAGTACGTTGTACGCATAGTGAGAGGCTGCCATGAACTTGGCGAGTGCTGGACGGCCAAGGATTCCATTGTAAGGTAATGGAAAATCGGCAACGTCAAAAGTGACCCTCTCAGTCCTGAAGTTCAGCTCACTGCCAAATGTTACCGGCAATGTGATCTTTCCCTTTGGCTTGCTCCTTCCCGGGTTGATTGCTTGAAATGTGCCGGTCTCTTCGAGCTCGCTGTCAGGGATCTGGAGCTTCTGGAGCACCACGGAGGAGATCAAGTTTAAACCGGCCCCGCCGTCAACTAGCATCTTAGTGACCTTGAGGTTGCGGAGTGTTGGTGAAACCAACATCGGCAAGCACCCGACCGCAGTTATGCAATCCGGGTGGTCCTCAATATCAAAGATGATAGGCGTGCTAGACCATTTCAGAGGCCTGCGTGACCCGACGGGTGGTTATGCTGCATTAACCTCCCGCATCCACTGCTTGAGCTGGTGGTGCGAGGCATGCAGAGAAGCACCACCGTCAACGCACTGGACCTCTGTAGCTTTCTGGTACTCCTGCTCATCGGTCTCCTCATCATCCATATCTTCATCGTCGCCGTCATCTTCATCCTTGTCGCGGCCGCGAGGAGGTCTGTCTCCTTGCCGCTGCTTGGCCTTGCCGCGGCGTCCTCCTCGGCCGGGACGTTTCTTGCCGGATCCACCAGCTCCTTCCTGGGCTTTCTCCTTGTCGCGCCGCTCGTATTCAGCTTTCTGTTGCTCAACAAGCTGCTCGACCCTCTTGCAGTTCTGAAGATCATGGCCCTTGGTGCGGTGAATCTTGCAATACTGCTTGTTGGTGCCGTCCTGCTTGTCGGCGACCGCTACCTCCGCGGCAACCTCCTTGCCGGAGTTACCAACTTTGGCTTCCTTGGCGCCGCCACCGTTGCCGGACTGCTCAACAACTAGCACTTCTTTGCCTTTCCTCCTTCTGTTGTTCTGCCGCCGGGTTTTCCTTGTCGGGGCGGCATCTTCGCTGTCAGATCCTCCCGCTCCTATATTTTCTCCGGGGAGTCTCCTCCCTTCCTCAGCACGCGCGCACTTGTCGGCCAGTGCATATAACTCACTGACGTCCCTGATCTTGCACATCGCCATTTCCTCCCGCATCCTGCGGTTCCGCATGTTCTGATGGAACGCGCTGATCACCACGGCAGGGTGGACGTCTGGGATGTTCTGCTGCATGCTACTGAATCTCTGAATGTACTTGCGCAGGGGCTCTCCTTCCTTCTGGGCGAGCAAATGAAGATCACTCTCCTGGCCATGAGGCTTGTGTCCGCCGGTAAAGGCGCCGACAAACTGATGGCACATATCGGCCCAAGAGGATATGGAGTTGTCCGGCAAGTGCATGAGCCAGGATTTGACATTGGGCTTGAGCACCAGCGGGAAGTAGTTGGCAAGGATCTTGTCATCCCGTCCCCCGGCAGCTTGCACGGCAATAGTGTAAATGTTGAGGAACTCTGACGAATGCGTCTTGCCGTCGTACTTCTCCGGTACGTCTGGCTTGAAGTTCTTTGTACTGGGCCACTTGACTTGCCGCAGCTCACGAGTGAACGCAGGACAACCTACCACATACGGCAGATCGCCTAGTTCCCCTGGCGCATGCATGTCAAAGGAGGGCCCAGCGCGCTTGTCGGATTGACGTCGCGCTTCTCTTCGGCGCTCGATGCGGGTTCGAGCGTCTTCTTGTTGTCGATCATGAAGAACTTGGCGCTGATCACGATGAGTCGGCGATCTTGGCCTTCGGGGCGGTGATTGCATGGTAGTTGCACCTCCGCCCGTTTCGTCGCCACCGGCTCGCGTCCGGCGGTCCTGCCGCGGCGGCGACGCGCTCGGCCGCCATGGAGTGTCGTCGTTGGCGTAGCCGATGAGACTCTGAATGGTGGCTCTCCATTCGTCGATCTTGTCTGACGTCGGAGGGTAATCTAGGAGAAGTTGAGCTCGCGCCAAAGCTTCTGTTGGGGTAGTGGGTGGCAGTGGCGGACGGCGCGAGGAGCGGGACGTGCTCGAACTTCTAACTATGTTAGAAGGAGCAGTATCCCGTCCAGGCGACCGCGCCCCGCTCGTGCCAGCACGCTGGCGTGCATGCTGGTCTTGAGCGGCCCGAGATCCACTAGCTTGGTCTTGGGCTATCATGCGTATGGCACTGCTAGTGCCATGACGCTGTTGATCTTGCGCCTCCTGAGAGTGGCGTGGAACATGTACAGTCGCCGAGGTTTGTGCAGCCTTGTTCTTGGATCTGGCGGCATCATGGGCTTCCTCGTCGACGTCCTTTCTTCCGCCGGCGTCCATCCCACCACTCGTTTGCTCCAACGGTGGCGGAAGGTACGTGGATGGGGCGGCCGCCGCCGAAGTCTTCTTCTTCGGTGGCATGTTGATGAAGGGAATAAGGATCGAGCTCGTGTGAACGCCGGATCAGGTTCACGCAATCTCGACGCCCCCTACCTGGCGCGCCAGAGATGTCGGGGAAACTGATCCTCGAACACCTATGGGGCCGGCGGACCGGGCCCCTTTCGGTTCGGCGGGGGGCGGAGATCGCACGAAGAGCAGATCGAGGCGAGGCACACGAGCAGTTTACCCAGCTTCGGAGCTCTCCAGAGAGATAACACTCCTACTGCTGCTTGTCTGGTTGTATTATCTGGTGTTCTTGCTCTCCAAAGCGAGAGTGTGATGTTCTTTGGGCTACGGATGGATTGAAGCAAACTGCCTGAGGCCTCGAACCTATGAGCCGAACCCCCTCTACGTTGCGCATGAGCCTCCTTTTATACGCTAAAGGGGTCACCGACACGTGGCAACGCAGAGGAGGGTAAAAACATAAAAAGCGAGGTAGTTGATACAGTTGCTTATACAGTGCACCCTACCTAACCCTGATGGCAGGGGACAAGGGCATTAAATGCCCGTCTGAGTCGCCCGAACAGTGCAAAAAAGGACCGTTAGGGGCGCCACCGTTCGCCACGATGGCGATCTTGTCAGCTTCGCATGCCACTGTGCACTGCTGGCTGCACAGCCTCCTGCCACGCACGCCCGGAGAGGCCCCCAGAGCGACACGTTGGTGGATGCGCTGGAGTGTGGACGCAGAGTGGCCGCCTGCCGCGGCAAGCGCCTTGCCGCTATTGTTATCTTGTCGGGTCCAGAAGCTTGTCGCTCACCGGGCTTCGAGGTACCTTGGTTTGTCTTCCCGGCAAGCTCCTCTTGCCGGGGCCTTGTCGCCTTGCCGGAGCGCGTGGCGCGTCGCGGCAAGTTCATTGGAGCGTCTTGGTTGGCCTTCCAGGCAAGCTCCTCTTGCCGGGGTCTTGTCTCCTTAGCTTAAATACTTTGTTCTTGGATGGCTCCAAGGGAACCTTGGGGGATCTTGGCGATCACCCAGCAAGCCTTTGCCGCGGGGTGCTGCAATTGCCCGTGCACAAGTTTGGGGTACTAGGGTACCCCTAATCTAGTACACTGACACCATGTACACGACATATGACGGCATGTCTATGCACTAGACAAACAAAACGTTAGTACCAATTCACAGACAATACATAAGCAATATATAAGTATGCAACAAAAGGATCGGAAGAGAAAAGCAACACATTAATAGCACGATTCATGGTCCTACTAATAAATAGCATCGATTACATATAAGTTGAACGACTGTCCAAACCAAAGAGACATAGAAGTTCATTAAAGTTTAATTACAACATGAGGTAATCGATATTTTAGAACTACATAACATCACTACTTTCGACTCGACTCAGGGACCGGAGCGTGGATGAAGCCACCGTCTTTCGTGATGGTCATGAAATCGTGATCGTTGTCAGCCTGCATTTGTAGCGTTGTTTCTATTTCACTGTTGGATGGTTGATATCCGAGGTAGAACTGCCCCGAGGTACGAAGGACATCTTGATGGATGATTTTCGCAAACTCCGACTAGATGTGAAAGAATTCTTGTCTGAGGTCTACGTCCTGGATTGCCGACAAGTGTGCGGCCCAATCTTTGAGACTATTTGGTAGCAGAAGGTGATTATGGTCCCGTACGATCACCCGCATGTGATGGAGGGCGTAGTAGGCATCCTTCTGACTGCCAGGCGGCTTCTTGATGCAGGGGAATGTCGTTACATGGGTGAACACGTGCTTGCCATACTTAAAAATTGGCCTCCTGAAGGTGCCGCCAGGGAGAACATCATCAAGAACTTTCTTGATATTTGTGTAGTCTTTATTTGACTAACGGTCCGAGTCAAAATACGTGGCCATGGAATAGTTCAGGCTTAAGAGGATGAGTGTGCAACGTGTGTCACTGCACAAAACACGGAATGTTAGAGAGAAAAAAGAACGATCGAAATCTAAGAAATCATATGTTACGGGGCGGTGAGGGGATGACTTACTCGGGAAAGTAAGGCACGAGGAAGTTATCCTTATCTAGGTTCGCTAGAATGAGGCCTTCGATGTATGAACTCACGACTTGCCGGTCCCCAGCGCTGCCCAAGAGCTTGGCACGCATGTAGAATGGGTCGACTATCACGATGTCCAGGGTCTTGTCTCTAATGATCTGCATCTCCATACTTAGCCGAATGAAGGTGTAGTGCGGCCGATGAAGGTTAAACATAGCGAAGATGTCATCAAACCGGAGGACGATCATACCCCCGATGGCGCTATCGACAAAGCCCTTGCCCTTTGGCACCTTGGCCACGAAAACCAGGTATGCCACATCATTCTCGGAGAGACGCCACTTCTCCAAAGAAAGAACACTGTCATGCAGACTCCGCATAGCACCGGTTGCAGCATTGAGCAGATTAGTCGGTAGCATCGGCCCACCCGCCACATGCACCCTCCTTGAGAAATCCTTAGATGAAGGTGGCCCGTCCTGAGCATGGATCGTACTCGGTGCCGGCTGGCTCGCACCCTTGTTATTCTTTCTTTTCCGTCCCTTCTTATTTTGCTGTAATGGGATCGAGTTCTGCTTAGAGACGACCTTCTTGAGTGTGTTGGGGCTGATAATATTTCGCACCTCGGCTATCTGAGGCTCGGTGAAGGCGGCAGCTGGAGGCGTCTCCTGAGAACTGAACGCCAGACGATGCCTGTTGCAATTGGGTTTCTCCGTGGTACCAGCTAGATCGCAATCGTCTTTTGCAGGGTTGGGTTCTTGAGAAGGAGGCCCCAAGAATTTGTCACCGTACCCATGTTCGTTGAAGTACTTATCGACCCTGGTAAATGTACCATCGTCGTCCGGATCCTGTGCCATATTAGGTGTGGTCTGGATGGTGTCTACGGTTGGTGAGGCTTCTCTCCTCACAAACGCAGTGGTCAATGGTGGAGGTTGGGACATCGTTGCCAGCGAACGGACAACTCCAATGGCCACAGATGTGGCGTCATGCAAGCTCGCATTAGCAAAGGCCAGAGGGCTATTATTGGGGCTTGCCCGGCAATGACCATGGGCAGTTATTGGGTCGTGCCCCCTGGGTCCACTGGGAGTGAATGGGGATACATATGTGGGCGCCTCCTATCATGTATGCGTTGACCTGGACTCGATGCCTGATGCTGGGCTAGGAGAAGTTATTGGTGCTACTGCTCTCTTGTCGTGGTTGGTGCATCGGGTGGGTGGCGGTGTTTCAGATAATGGATGCCGAGGCGGTGGCCCTAGATGGTGGTCCGCATTGTTGGCCCTCTGGCGAGCACCATTGTGGCGGTGGTGGCTATGCCTCTTGCTGCGTGGGCGGCGAGAGGTGTAGTGGCGGCTGGCCCGAGCACGTTCTCTGTCATTGGCAATGGCGATGCCCATCTAGAGGCATGTGCTTGTCGCAATTGTCATGGGTGCCTCCTGGTGGCATTGGTGAGCTACCAAGCAAAAGCTCCATGCTTTCGCACCGATGTTGGCAACGCCCGCAGGTGCCACTCACCTCTTGAGGACGTCGTTGTGGTTCTCCTCTCCATGCAAGGGTTCCAGGTGAAGACCCTTGTCCATCTTGGACTCAGTAGTAGCTATGATCTACACCGTTTTCACTCATGAGGGTGTTGTCATGGAGCTTAGGTGTCTTACGGCATGTCATGGCAGTATATTTATGCCTACATGTATTTTTCCCTTCGGTAACCTAGTCGCGTGCATTTATGTTGGCCGGTTATCCCATGATCTGCTTTGTAAGGAGCTGCCTCACTGTCTTGTATCGCTTGGCCATGTACTTTGGTTCATGCTTTATCTATAAAGCACGAGACGAGCTTGTTTCGGGGTATCAAGGATGTTACTAGATAAACATAGTGCAAAACCTCTGAAAACAATAGGTTACACAACCAACCTAATCAGAGAAACAGATTAGCAGACATCGCTGTGACAATATACATTATTTTTTCTAGTTACAGTTTTATAGTTTTAATAAAACTCCTCTGACTGACATTTGTATATTTGTCACATACCAGATCATAATGAATTAGGCAGAGCGCAATGCCTTTCTCATATTCAGTCTTACGACCAACATGAATCATAGCTGGTGTTCAGCCTATCAAATTTGCAGCAAAAACACTAAAATAGCAGTAGTTGTTACTAAACACTCGAGTTCCTTCCATGGCATACAAATTAGAGAAGTTCTGTTAAAAAAACTTAGTTTAGTAAGACCACGCGAATTCTTGAATGAATCAGCAATGTTCCTTTGTAGTAGTACTAGTAATAAAATTATGTCCAGCACATTTTGATATAATATGTCATGTGGCTCTTTTTTATTTATGAAAAGGGGTTTCCCCCCGCCCCATTTTATCGCCGCAATCAACCATGTTAGGGTAAATTTGGATCTCAACAGAGTAAAGCTAATCTTCATATTAGAAGAACATGGTGCTTCCCAGCCCTCTAATGGTTATGTGCATCATTTAAATTTCTCCATCGAAGCCAAAAATCTAGGCAGTATCTAAATCAAAGTAGCTGCATAAATCTGCAACCTTCAAGCAGCGAGAGAGAGAGAGAGAGAGAGAGCAGAAAGGATCGAACCGTAGGAGTCGTGGGATGTGGAGACGATGTTCTCGCTGGAGCCAAAGGCGGTCGTGAGCGCCAGCGAGATGGAGAAGTCCCCGTCGCCAACGATCAGGATGCTTTGCACCGACGAGTAGTGCTTCAGCCACCTCACCCCGCTCCACATGTTTCTCCGCCTGGTCTCTTCCATCCAGAAATGGCCGGGGCACACTCCGCGACCGGCGCCTTCGCCTTCCAATCGAGCGTGATCAGAGACGGAACCCCGTCCTCCGGTGGAGCCTTGCTTCTCTCCCCTCCACAGCAGTCCAGAGTGAGGGGAGTGTGGGTGTACGTGTGTCAGTGTGTGAAGCGTGCATGTTGACTTGATCAATCTAGTCGAGACTGCGATGGGTCAGGGTGACAGATAACGCCTTGGGTTCTGTCCGGGGCGATCCTGGGTTGGATCCTCCATTAATACGGTGCTCATGGGAATTCGAAACATTGGTTGAGCTACAGAATGTGAAGAATGAAGAAGTGAAGAGTGTCAACGTCCCCAAATGATTTTGTAGCTCTTTTCACCCATTAATTTACATTTCTTGAGCTGGGTAATTACTTAATGAGCCCCCCCCCCTGCGTCGCTCTCCCAAGGGCGACTCGGGGGCGACATAGGGTTCCCTCGCGCCGCCACCTCCCCCTTCCCCTCCTCCTCGCCGCTGCCGGAGGAGGTCGCCGGGGCCCCCGCGCGGCTGCCTGTGAGGGTGGCAGCGAGGCCTCTGGCCACTCCCTTTCGATGGTGAGGGCCCGGATCTGAGGCGGCGGCCTCGCTGGTGCGGACGGTGCTCCTCCGGCAGCGGGGAGTGCTCGTCGGTGAGGTTGGCCGGATCCCGTCGGCTGCGCGGGCAATGAGGTCCTGGTGGGCGCTGGTTGTGGCGCGGCGAGGCCCCAGGCTCCCCTCATCAGATCTGAGGCGTTCTGTCCGCTCGCGACGCATGACCTCTGGCCGGCCTGGATCTCCAGCGTGCACGTGCCTGCTGATGCTGTGGCTGGTTCGGAGGTGGCGACAGGGTGCTTGGCCGGGGGAGACCCTTGGCCGTCGGTGGCGGTCGATGGCGTCCTGGACGCCATTCCCTCCTTGGTGGCGGCGCCGAGGCTCATCTTCCCCTGCCTCCCCCTTCCCCTGCGCCCGGGTGAAAACCCTAGCCCCGGTGGCTAAGCGGCGGTGGCGCCACAACGTCGTCACCTTCTTGAAGGCGCCGACTTGGGCATGGGGATGGTGGGCGTGCGTGGAGAGCTCGTCTAGTTCCTGGTGGCGGTCCGTCTGATCTACTGCATCGTAGATCCGGGCAGGTCTGATGTTTCGTCCAGGTGGTGTGCTCCTTCCCCAAGTGCTCCAGTGAGTCCGGCGGTGCGGCGCCCTCGAGCCTGGGCAGGAGGGGATAGTGGTCCCCTCTCCTGCCACTGTGATGTGTTGGTGGCGAGGGCAGCTAGCCTTGGAGAGCTCTGATTCTATCACGTGGCTACGGTGCTCCTCTTTTGGCCGTGTCTCCGATGGCGACCTCGCCCTTCTGCAGCTTCCTGTTGTGCGTCGTGCTTGGGGCGTCGGCGACTCCTTGCTACGTCTTGAGCTTGTGTTGGTTTTCCCCGAAGAGGAAGGGATGATGCAGCAGAGTAGCGTAAGTATTTCCCTCAGTTTTCGAGAACAAAGGTATCAATCCAGTAGGAGCCCACGCTCAAGTCCCTCGTACCTGCACAAAGCGATAGCTACTCGCAACCAACGCGATTAGGGGTTGTCAAGCCCTTCATGGTCACTTACGAGAGTGAGATCTGATAGATAGAATATTTTTGGTATTTTTGATATAAAGATGCAAAGTAAAAAGTAAAAGCAAAGTAAATAGCAAAACAATATAAAAGTGATGGAGATTGATATGATGAGAATAGACCCGGGGGCCATAGGTTTCACTAGTGGCTTCTCTCAAGAGCATAAGTATTCTACGGTGGGTGAACAAATTACTGTTGAGCAATTGATAGAATTTAGCATAATTATGAGAATATCTAGGCATGATCATGTATATAGGCATCACGTCCGTGACAAGTAGATCGAAATGATTCTGCATCTACTACTATTACTCCACTCATCGACCGCTATCCAGCATGCATCTAGAGTATTAAGTTAAAAACAAAGTACGCATCAAACAAGATCCAGATATAATATTCATGCTCAACGCTGGCACCAAATAACAATTATTCAGGTCTAATACTAATCCCGAAGGTAGATGTAGAGGTAGCGTGCCGACCGCGATCACATCGACTTTGGAACCATTTCCTACGCGCATCGTCACCTCCTCCTTACCCAATCTTCGCTTAATCTGTAGCCCCTGTTTCGAGTTGCAAATGTTAGCAACAGAACCAGTATCAAATACCCAGGTGCTACTGTGAGCATTAGGAAGGTACACATCAATAACATGTATATCACATATACCTTTGTTCACTTTGTCATCCTTCTTATCCGCCAAATACTTGGGGCAGTTCCGCTTCCAGTGACCAGTCTGCTTGCAGTAGAAGCACTCAGTCTCAGGCTTAGGTCCAGACTTGGGTTTCTTCTCCTGAGCAGCAACTTGTTTACTGTTCTTCTTGAAGTTCCCTTTCTTCTTCCCTTTGCCCTTTTTCTTGAAACTGGTGGTCTTATTGACCATCAACACTTGATGCTCCTTATTGATTTCTACCTCCGCAGATTTTAGCATCGCGAAGAGCTCAGGAATAGTTTTATTCATCCCTTGCATATTATAGTTCATCATGAAGCTTTTGTAGCTTGGTGGCAGTGATTGAAGAACTCTGTCAATGACACTATCAACAGGAAGATTAACCCCCAGTTGAGTCAAGTGATTATGATACCCAGAAATTTTGAGTATATGTTCACTGACAGAACTATTCTCCTCCATCTTGCAGCTATAGAACTTATTGGAGACTTCATATCTCTCAATCCGGGCATTTGCTTGAAATATTAACTTCAACTCCTGGAACATCCCATATGCTCCATGACATTCAAAACGTCGTTGAAGACCCGGTTCTAAGCTGTAAAGCATGGCACACTGAACTATTGAGTAGTCATCAGCTTTGCTCTGCCAGATGTTCATAACATCTGGTGTCGCTCCTGCAGCAGGCTTTGCACTTAGCGGTGCTTCCAGGATGTAATTCTTCTGAGCAGCAATGAGGATAATCCTCAAGTTACGGACCCAGTCCTGTAATTGCTACCATCATCTTTCAACTTTGCTTTCTCAAGGAACACATTAAAATTCAACGGAACAACAACACGAGCCATCTATCTACAATCAAACATAGACAAGCAAGATACTATCAGGTACTAAGTTCATGATAAATTTAAGTTCAATTAATCATATTACTTAAGAACTCCCACTTAGAAAGATATCCCTCTAATCCTCTAAGTGATCACATGATCCAAATCAACTAAACCATGTCTGATCATCACGTGAGACGGAGTAGTATCAATGGTGAACATCAATATGTTGATCATATCTACTATATGATTCACGCTCGACCTTTCGGTCTCCGTGTTCCGAGGCCATATCTGTTATATGCTAGGCTCGTCAAGTTAAACCTGAGTATTCTGCGTGTGCAACTGTTTTGCACCCGTTGTATTTGAACGTAGAGCCTATCACACCCGATCATCACGTGGTGTCTCAGCACGAAGAACTTTCGCAATGGTGCATACTCAGGGAGAACACTTATACTTTGATAATTTAGTGGGGGCTCATCTTATAATGCTACCGCCAATCAAAGCAAGATAAGATGCATAAAAGATAAACATCAAATGCAATCAATATAAGTGATATGATATGGCCATCATCATCTTGTGCTTGTGATCTCCATCTCTGAAGCACCTTCATGATCACCATCGTCGCCGGCGCGACACCTTGATCACCATCGTAGCATCGTTGTTGTCTCGCCAATCTTATGCTTCCACGACTATCGCTACCGCTTAGTGATAAAGTAAAGCATTACAACACAATTGCATTGCATACAATAAAGCGACAACCATATGGCTCCTGCCAGTTGCCGGTAACTCGGTTACAAAACATGATCATCTCATACAATAAAATTTAGCATCATGTCTTGACCATATCACATCACAACATGCCCTGCAAAAACAAGTTAGACGTCCTCCACTTTGTTGTTGCAAGTTTTACGTGGCTGCTACGGGCTTAGCAAGAACCGTTCTTACCTACGCATCAAAACCACAACGATAGTTTGTCAAGTTGGTGTTGTTTTAACCTTCGCAAGGACTGGGCGTAGCCACACTTGGTTCAACTAAAGTTGGAGAAACTGACACCCGCCAGCCAGCTGTGTGCAAAGCACGTCAGGAGAACCAGTCTCGCGTAAGCATACGCGTAATGTCGGTCCGGGCCGCTTCATCCAACAATACCGCCGAACCAAAGTATGACATGCTGGTAAGCAGTATGACTTATATCGCCCACAACTCACTTGTGTTCTACTCGTGCACAACATCAACGCATAAAACCTGGGCTCGGATGCCACTGTTGGGGAACGTAGTAATTTCAAAAAAATTCCTACGCACACGCAAGATCATGGTGATGCATAGCAACGAGAGGGGAGAGTGTTGTCTACGTACCCTCGTAGACTGGTAACGGAAGTGTTGACACAACATAGAGGAAGTAGTCGTACGTCTTCCCGATCCGACCGATCCAAGTACCGAACGTACGACACCTCTGAGTTCTACACACGTTCAACTCGGTAACGTCCCTCGAGTTCTGATCTAGAAAAATGTTGAGGGAGAGTTTCGTCAGCACAACAGCGTGATGACGGTGATGATGTTCTACCGACGCAGGGCTTCGCCTAAGCACCGCTACGATATGACCGAGGTGGAATATGGTGGAAGGGGGCACCGCACACGGCTAAGGAACAATCACGATGATCAACTTGTGTGTCATGGGGTGCCCCCTTGCCTCAGTATATAAAGGAGGGAGAGGGGGAGGTGCGGCCGGCCCTACGGGTGCGCAGTCCTACTGCAACCGGGAGTAGGACTCCCCCCTCTTACCTTGTTGGAAAAGGAAGGAGGAAGGGAGAAAGAGGAAAGGGGGGCGCCACCCCCCCTTCCTTGTCCTATTCGGACTAGGGGGGAGGGGGCACGTGGCCTGCCCTGGCCGGCCCTCCTATTTTCCCTTATGGCCCATGTAGGCCCAATAACCCCCGGGAGGTTCCAGTAAAC
>NC_041388.1:419084544-419111327 GCF_002162155.2 Triticum dicoccoides | reverse complement strand
ATTTCACCCGGAATGTTTCCGATATCCAAATATAGGCTTCCAATATATCAATCTTTATGTCTCGACCATTTCGAGACTCCTCGTCATGTCCGTGATCACATCCGGGACTCCGAACAACCTTTGGTACATCAAAACACAAAAACCCTAATTACGATCGTCACCGAACTTTAAGCGTGCGGACCCTACGGGTTCGAGAACTATGTAGACATGACCGGGACACGTCTCTGGTCAATAACCAATAGCGGAACCTGGATGCTCATATTGGCTCCTACATATTCTACAAAGATCTTTATCGGTCAGACCGCATAACAACATATGTTGTTCCCTTTGTCATCAGTATGTTACTTGCCCGAGATTCGATCGTCGGTATCTCAATACCTAGTTCAATCTCATTACTGGCAAGTCTCTTTACTCGTTCCGTAATACATCATCCTGCAACTAACTTATTAGTTGCAATGCTTGCAAGGCTTGAGTGATGTGCATTACCGAGAGGGCCCAGAGATACCTCTCCGACAATCGGTGTGACAAATCCTAATCTCGAAATACGCCAACCCGACAAGTACCTTCGGAGACACCTGTAGAGCACCTTTATAATCACCCAGTTACGTTGTGACATTTGGTAGCACACAAAGTGTTCCTCCAGTAAACGGGAGTTGCATAATCTCATAGTCATAGGAACATGTATAAAGTTATGAAGAAAGCAATAGCAACAAACTAAACGATCAAGTGCTAAGCTAACGGAATGGGGTCAAGTCAATCACATCATTCTCCTAATGATGTGATCCCGTTAATCAAATGAAAACTCATGTCTATGGTTAGGAAACATAACCATCTTTGATTAACGAGCTAGTCAAGTAGAGGCATACTAGTGACTCTCTGTTTTTGTCTATGTATTCACACATGTATTATGTTTCCGGTTAATACAATTATAGCATGAATAATAAACATTTATCATGATATAAGGAAATAAATAATAACTTTATTATTGCCTCTAGGGCATATTTCCTTCAATTACTGCACTCATCGACCGCTATCCAGCATGCATCTAGAGTATTAAGTTAAAAACAGAGTAACACCTTAAGCAAGATGACATGGTGTAGAGAGATAAATTCATGCAATATGAAATAAACCCCGTCTTGTTATCCTCGATGGCAATGATACAGTATGTGCCTTGCTTCCCCTTCTGTCACTGTGTAAGGACACCGCAAGATCGAACCCAAAGCTAAGCACTTCTCCCATGGCAAGAACTACAAATCTAGTTGGCCAAACCAAACGGATAATTCGAAGAGACTTGCAAAGATAACCAATCATGCATAAAAGAATTCAGAGAAGATTCAAATATTATTCATAGATAGACTTGATCATAAACCCACAATTCATCGATCTCAACAAACACACCGCAAAAAGAAGATTACATCGAATAGATCCCCATAAGAGAGGGGGAGAACTTTGTATTGAGATTCAAAGAGAGAGAAGAAGCCATCTAGCTACTAACTATGGACCCGAAGGTGTGAGGTAAACTACTCACACTTCATCGGAGGGGCTAGGATGATGTAGAAGCCCTCCGTGATGACGGCCCTCTTCCAGCGGAGCTCCGGAACAGGCCCCAAGATGGGATCTCATGGATACAGAAAGTTGCGGCGGTGGAATTAGGTTTTGGCTCCTGTTCTGATCATTTGGGGGTACGTGTGTATATATAGGAGGAAGGAGTACGTTGGTGGACCACTGAGGGGCCCACGAGGCAGGGGGCGCGCCCTAGGGGGGTGCCCCCACCCTCGTGACCACCTCTTTGATCCCTTGCAGTAGGGTCCAAGTCTCCTGGATCACGTTCGGTGAGAAAATCACGTTTCCGAAGATTTTATTCCGTTTGGACTCCGTTTGATATTATGTTTATCCGAAACACTGAAATAGGCAAAAAAAACAGCAATTCTGGGCTGGGCCTCCGGTTAATAGGTTAGTCCCAAAAATAATATGAAAGTGGAAAATAAAGCCCAATATAGTCCAAAATAGTAGATAATATAGCATGGAGCAATCAAAAATTATAGATACGTTGGAGACGTATCATTCCTCGGGTGCACTAATGGGCGAGACCTTGTGGCTATTGCCTCGGCTTCATGCTCCATAGTCGCTTGCTTACCTTCCTTACCTTGTACCTGTCCTTTGGGGTTGCATCCTCTGTTCTTCGTTTCGGTTTAGCTTGTACTATCGATTGTATCCTCGCCTGTTGATGGCTTTGTTACTTCAAAGCCGGGGTAGGTCCACTTCTCGGGCTTGGCCGAGCCTTTTCTCTAAAAATTAATTTACATTTCTTTGGAGAAAATATGTCTCCAAAAGAAATAATTATGCCGGCGATCATTGTATTTAAAGCAGGAGCATGATATGGTCATTGGTTCTGACTACGCTTATTATGGTCACTATATACGATTTGAAGTGAAAATACGGCCACTCTCACATGTACGCACTTGTTGGCCGCCACGTACTCTTCTCTTATTAGGCCAATCTTGCATGGAGGGATTTTAAGTAAAAGAGGCTAAAATTCCTCATTTCGTCAAATCCCTAAGCCGCAGCAGCCCCCTCCTCAACCCCTAGCCTCCTTCCGTCCTCGCGTGCGACTAATCCCTCACTACCTTGCAAAGAGAGCCTTGGTTTAGTGGTTGGGCATGCGGTTGTGCAGCCTAACTACCCGAGTTCTATTCCTATAATTGACAGATGATGCACAGGGGTTTTCCCCCATTTATTGAGGATCAAGTTTGGTGTGTGATGGAACCATCCATCAAAAAATATCTTGATACTCATTTGAAAAATTCTGAGGACCATGTTTATCTTGGTACTCATAATAAAATGGCCGTATGCATCCCTAGTTGGTATAGAGGCTGGGGAAGTGAAGTTCTCCCCCATTTTTAAGCGGTTGGGCCTTGGCTTAGTGGTTGGGCATGCAGTTATGCAGCCTAACGACCCGAGTTCAATTTCTAGAATCGACAGGTGATGCACAGGGGTTTTCCCCCATTTATTGAGGATCAAGTTTGGTGTGTGGTCGAATCACTCATCAGAAAATATCTTGATACTCATTTATAAAAATCCGAGGACCATGTTTATCTTGGTACTCATACTAAAATGGTCGTATCCATCCCTAGTTGGTGCAGAGGCCGGGGAAGTGAAATTCTCCCCCAATTTTAGACGTCAAACTTAGCGCTAGCGTCGCCTCCAAGGGGCGGCTCAGGCGCCCTAGCAGCCGTCTCCTCTAGGCCCTCCCTCCCCACCCCCCTGATTCTCCGCCGCCGCCAGAGGAGGCCGGCGAGTGAAGCTCGTCCGACGGACCTTCCTCCTCTCCTCGCGAGGGGATCCTCTGGCCGAAGCATCATGGCGAACCTGGTCGCCTGGTGTGGAGGCGGAGTGGGCGTGATGGGGCGGTGGCCCGATCGGATTCCGGCGGCAGTTGTGCCTCCACGGCTATGGGGGTAGCCTGGGGTCGGCCATGGCGGCTGGCGGCAGAGGATCTGGGGCCCCCACCCCAGATCGGTTCCCCTCTAGATGGTGTGGGCTCGGGTGCCGGCCTGGCGGCCCTGAGCGGCAGTGGGCGCGCGCCGAGGTTTCCCCAGTCACTGGCATGGTTGGGGTGGCCAGTGGTGTGTGCGTGAGGCCGGCATCGTTCGGAGTTGGCTCTGACGTGTGCGGCAGTGGGAATCTGGCAGGCGGCGGCCGACTGTGAATCCCGGTAGCGTCATCTCCGACTCGATATGATCCTGTTCGTGCTAGTTCCAATACCTACCCGGTGCTGGCTAGACAGATCTGACGGGTGGGCATGGATCCGGGGGAAACTCTAGGCCGGCGTGGCGGCCGCACAAAAGTCGATGCCCTCGGCCCCGATTCCCTTCCTGGAGGCTTCGGTGTGGATCCTATGCCCCCACTTCTGCCATGAGTGTCGGCAAAAGCCTCCTGTTCCTCTGTTTGGGCGACGATGGCACTTTGGTGTCGTGTTCCTTCCTGAAGGCGTCGGCCGAGGACTACTCAGGGTGGTGGAGTTGCTGGTAGTTCGGAGTCGACGCGAGATGACATGTAGGTGGAGCAGTGTGGCATCAACAGTATCATCCACGATGGGTCTCGGTGGCATGCCGCAGTGGAGACTCAACGTCCGATGAACGAAGATGGACTTGCGCAGGAGGAGGAAGCTGTCTGGCGTCATCGTGACGTCGACAACGGCTAGACCGTGCAAGGTAGTTGTGGCAGTACAGCTCTGAAGATGGATTGGTGGCAGGTGGCTGCGGCGGCCTCATACCCGGCATGCGTCCTGGTTGAGGAGTGCGCCAGACCGGTGGGTGCCCCATACCCAGCAGGCTTCCTGGATGGGACCTCTGGTCTTAGATGTTAGGTTTGGCTGCGAGGTCTGTTTGGTATTAGGCCCAGACTATCAGTATCCTTTAATCATTTGGATAGGAATAGCGACAGATGTGGCCTAGATGATGGCTTTAGTCTTGTTGTTGTATTACTTTGTAATGTCTTGTGTGAACAATTAATAAAGTGGTTGCATGCATCGTCCAGATGCAGAGGCTGGGGGTCCTCCTCCATTTCTAAAAAAACTCCCTCACTACCTTTGTCGCCGGTCATCATTGAATCCGCCGAATACCGCGAGATCCCGTCTCCCGGGTAGTTCCTTCCCCTCTGGTGCTCATGTCTGCCGCAAAGCTCCTTTGTCTCTGCTGCCCGCCGCATGGCATAGCTGCTGCCCCTGATCTGTTGTCCAAGCTGCAAGGAGAAGGCGCACATGTACGTCTACATGACGGAGAAGCACATCCGGTGGATCTTTTACAAATGCTAGAAGCATGTTTAGTGATTTGATTTCTTTTCTTTTCCATGGTTTCTCTTCCGTTTTGGCCGAAAAGATTCAAGTTTTTGAGCTTGGCATGTATTTTGGGATAGGTTACTTGGGATTTCTGGTGTAGGGAATTGGAATATGTTCAGTACCTTATTGACAAATAGTATCTCATTGGTGATGCCACTGTGGATACTATTGGTGTTGCGGAGGACTGAAGGGAGGAACTTCTGAATGTACAGGACCTTAGCCTTATGACTGCATCTACCAGCAAGTGTAAGAATGCTCTCAAGAATGAAAGTGCAAATGTGATGACTAGGCAGTAAGCTTGTGCACTCATGATACTAGGGAGAAAGCCGGTGGTGCTCATGAAGATGTTGCTTGGTGTTGTGGTGCTGCTAGGTGTTATTGTTGTCTTCATGTTGAAGATCGAACTCACATACAAATCGATGACCAAGATAATGAAGATGTCTTGAGGAAGGAGCCTATGTCCTCGGTTTTAAGACAAGTTCAGGGGCTACTGACGGTGTCCTGGACTAGGGGCGCACACCACGTCGGCCCGCCATTCATAGGTCGGGCCGAGGACCCATCAGTAATTAGAGAACGGGCCACGTGTGCCCTGGCCCTCAGCGTGATCAAGATGGAGTTCTTCGAACTTGCCGTACATTTCAAGGAGTGTAATAATTGACATGTTTATCCTAGATTGTAACCGACCATGTGTGAACCCTAGATACCCCCCGTGCCTATATAAGCTGAGGGGTTTAGTTCGTAGAGGCAGTTTTTTTACAAGGTTTAGAGGTTAGAACTCGTTCGTACGATCTCGAGGTAGATCATATTGTACTTTGTACCCCATCCACAATTAAATACAATAAGAGCACGGTGTAGGGTTTTACCTCTTCAAGAGGGCACTTGGGTAAATACCATGTCCCTATTTTCCCTATTACAATCGTTTCAAGATCACTAGCTTGGTACCCCTACCCGAGATTCACCGGCTTTAGCACTGACACACCTCTCTCCCGCACCACGATGTTGGTCTCCCTGCTCCCGACACTCAATCTTCGGCTGCTCTACCTCGACCGACCTCTGATCTCCGGCTCTTGCTACAGGCAGGTCCATCGGTATGTGACTCTCGCGATGACTTGGCCCAACCATGCCTTGCTCGCTTCCAGGCTAACTGGTGGTGGCGGTTCTGGGCATTTGGTGGCGGCTCATGCATTAGCAGCAGGGTTAGTGTTGGTGGTGGGTTCGGCGGCGCCTGGTGTCTCCTTCGTTCAATGATGGGCAGAACTTGCCTTCTGGCAGTAAAGCCAACCGACATTTTAGTTTCACATCTTCTGGTCCTGATCCAGTGGGCATTTAGGATTGTTTGGTCAGAGGCGTGGGTGAAATCCCTGCTCTAATGCTGGCAGCGGCGACACGTGCGTGTGTCATCTCCTTCTTGAAGGCATTTCCATGGCCTCCTCCATGCCCCTCTTCAAGCATTGGGGGAACCCTAGATCTAGTTCATCGGATCAAACAGCGGTAGCGTCACGACGCCGTCCCCTTCATGAAGGTGATGTCTTGGTTACTCACGGTGGCGTCATGACGCCGTCCCCTTCATGAAGGTGATGTCTTGGTTATTCGCAGTGTCTCACATTTTGGTGTGGTGCCCTCTCTCTCTTCTCTATGTAATGTTTTCTTCTTGTATTGTTGTCTCCTACCTACGAATGAAAAGATACACATGTGAAAAAAAGTTACCACAATGGCTAGCATAATTCATAAAATACGCACTCCATGGAAGTCTACTAATGAAAAGATACGCAAGTGATTTTTTTACCACGATGGCCATCATCTTTCCCTAATAATAAAGCACGGATTGACTTCGTGGGTTCATCATCACAATACGTTTATTCCCGTAATTTTACGCTTTCACTTTGAATTAAAAACATATGTGAGGTGGTACTAAATTTTGTTTTCTTTCATCCATCAGAGTCGATCGATTCACTCGATCTGTTTATAATCCACGTCCTGGGCTATTTTTCTGGCCCATCCATCCCAACCGTGCAAAAATAATAATGGTTGCGCGCAGAATCGAGCTTGCAACCTCGTGCCCAACAACCTTTGACACAACCAACTAAGTTAGCTCCATCTGTGCTATAAGGAAAGTTCATTTAGGTTTCAAATAGTCCCACATCGCTCCCTCCAAACCAAACTTTGTAATTTAAAAGGATCTTCGAGTTTGCTCGGAATCAAGGAGCAGTTTCGGGAATCAATAAGGAAGAAAATAAATTGCCCAATAAGGAAGGAAAAGAGGAAGAAATAATGATGGAAAGAGAGGGAAAAGAAAGGAAAGAGTGGATAGGTAAATAAGGAAGCAAATGGAGAAGGAAAGAGGGAAGAGCAGATAAGCAAATGGAATTGAATTAATAGAAGGAAAAAGAGAGAGGGATTTCGGTCTTGAAGAAGGAAAGAGGGAAGCAAATGGAATTGAATCCAAGAAGGAAAGAGGGATTTCGGTATTGAAAAAAAATGGACAGGTGGTGGTTACTGTTTCTCGTAAAAGTACATCCTAATCGGCCGAACATGCTCGCTATGCACAACTATGGCCACCGGCTATCATCCCTTTTCCTTCCACCTAATCATGAAGAAACCATTTAGGTCATAATAAGATATCTTTTTAGTTCTTTTAGAAACTGATTTCAAATATTTTTCTGAAAAACCAATTCGTGTAGAACTTGGAGCAGAGCGAGCGATCCGTCTACAACTCGGAGTAGAACATAGGATTTGGAGGAGAGTGAGCGATCTCTCCTAGAGATTAAGCTTGAGCAGGGACTAGTAACTGTCTTAGACTCAAAACGAAAAGATCCCCAGGACTATGCGGACATGACTCAAATGCTCGAGAAGTAAGTTAAATCGATCATTATCCACCATATCAGCAACTTTGTTCATTTCCTGATATATCAAGTAATTGTTTTCTTTGTCTCGCAGGGTTTGGAAAAAATTCTCCAAAAAAGCTCCAGGACTCCCGAAGAAGCTGCAATTTAGACACTCGAAAGTAAGTACTATAGTAGCATGTTTCACGCATCTCCTATTGATTTGGCATTCTTGCTTATCTGCTTGACTGACCTCTATTTCTTGTAAAGTGGTTGTGGCAGGAAAAAGGGAATGATTTCTGTGGATACTACATTTGCAAGTCCATCCGCCACACGACCTGTGAGCGGGGCTACACTGACGAACAATATGAAGTACGTAAATAACAACATTCACAATTTTATTTTATTACCATCATTTGTGTTGAGTTTCATTCATTCATATATATATGTATTGACCCCCTTATTCAAATTAGATGTTTTGGGAGCGGGATGAAATCCTAGCACCAGCTCGCATGCGAGCAGTTCAAGAGCAATTGGCGGCATTCTTTCTTGACCACGTCATCGCTGAAGACGGAGAATACTATGTGGACCATGAGTCCGTATGATTATATTTGTAAGAGATAATTATTGTATATATGTAGCCGGTAGTGTCGGATAGATATACGAGAACTTGTTGTTCGACCAATCTCTCGGAGAAGGAGAGGTGGTCGATATCACTTCTCTCTATATGCATATATGTTCATGACGATCTTTTGTTTCTTTCGTTTGCTTACTAGCTAGCTAGCGTGTCTAGTCCTCTCTATACGTATGTATAGTACGTAGCGTCGACCAAGCACGGACATAAGAGAGGACACTTCTCTCTATTAATTATAGCTAGCTAACACAATATATGAAACACCTAAATTAACCCCCCAACCCCCCCCCCTTCAAAAAAAACAAAAACCCCAGCCACAGAAATGCTGGCGCGTGGATGCCTATTGGTCCCGGTTGGTGCCACCAACCGGGACCAAAGGGTCTCCTGCCTGGGCTCCGCGCACAGGCCACATGGAGGCCCATTAGTCCCGGTTCTGGATTGAACCGGGACTAAAGGGGCAGGGCATTAGTACCGACCCTTTAGTCCCAGTTCAGGAACCGGGACAAAAGGCCCTTACGAACCGGGACAACATGCCCTTTTTCTACCTGTGTGTCATAATAAACGGAATGGTGGAAAGTTGCATGGCAATATATCTCAGAATGGCTATGGAAATGCCATGATAGGTAGGTATGGTGGCTTTTTTGAGGAAGGTATATGGTGGGTGTATGATACCGGCGAAAGGTGCGTGGTATTAGAGAGGCTAGCAATGGTAGAAGGATGGGAAAAGGTGCATATAATCCATGGACTCAACATTAGTCATAAAGAACTCATATACTTATTGCAAAAATCTAGAAGTTATCAAAGCAAAGTATTACGCGCATGCTCCTAGGGGGATAGATTGGTAGGAAAAGACCATCGCTCGTCCCCGACCGTCACTCATGAGGAAGACAATCAATAAATAAATTATGCTCCGACTTCATCACATAACGGTTCACCATACGTGCATGCTACGGGAATCACAAACTTTAACACAAGTATTCTTTAAATTCAAAACTACTAAACTAGCATAAATCTAATATTATCACCTCCATATCTCAAAACAATTATCATGCTTCAATCTTCTCTTAGTATTCAACACACTCAAAAGAAAATTTCACATATCTTGAACACCAAGCATATTTATATTAAGCCAATTACCATGCTATTAAGACTCTCAAAATAATTTAAGTGAAGCACGAGAGATCAATAATTTCTTTAAAACAAACCACTACCGTGCTCTAAAAAATCTAAGTGAAGCGCATAGAGCAAAATTATAACGCTCAAAAGATATAAGTGAAGCACGTAGAGCAAAACTACATAGCTCAAAAGATATAAGTGAAGCACATAGAGTATTCTATCAAATTTTAATTCATAGATGACTCTATCAAAAGGTGTGTACAGCAAGGATGATTGTGGCACACTAACAAACAAAGACACAAATAATACAAGACGCTCCAAGCAAAACACATATCATGTTGGTGAATAAAAATATAGCTCCAAGTAAATTACCGATGGAAGTGGACGAAAGAGGGGATGCCTTCCGGGGCATCCCCAAGCTTTGACTTTTTGGTGTCCTTGGATTATCTTGGGGGTGCCATGGTCATCCCCAAGCTTAGGCTCTTGCCACTCCTTGTTCCATAATCCATCAAAAGAACTCACCCAAAACTTGAAAACTTCACAACACAAAACTCAATAGAAATCTCGTGAGCTCCGTTAGAGAAAGAAAACATAAAACCACTTCAAGGTACTGTAATGAACTCATTCTTTATTTATTTTAGTGTTCAACCTACTGTATTACAACTTCTCTATGGATTATAAACTATTTTACTAACCATAGATTCATTGAAATAAGCAAACAACACACGAAAAACAGAATCTGTCAAAAACAGAACAATCTGTAGTAATCTGTAACTAACGCAAACTTCTGGAACTCCAAAAAATCTACCAAATTTAGACGACCTAGATAATTTTTTTATTGATCAGCAGCAATTGGAATCAGTATTTTATCACGTTCTGATGATTTTTAGTAATTCGGGCACTGAATGCAAAGTTTCTGGAAATTACACCAAGATCAAATAACTATCATCCAAGAAGATCCAATAGGTCTAGCTTGGCACAAACACTAACTAAAACACAAAACCACATCCAAACAGAGGGTAGATGGGTTATTTATTCCCTAAAATAAGAAAAATACAAAAAACAAAAAATAAAATTGGGTTGCCTCCCAACAAGCGCTATCGTTTAACGCCCCTAGCTAGGCATAAAAGCGAGGATAGATCTAGGTATTGCCATCTTTGGAAGGCAACCCATAAGTGGCTCTCATGATGGTTTCATATGGCAATTTTATTTTCTTTCTTGGAAAGTGTTCCATGCCCTTTTTAATGGAAATTGGAATCTAATATTCCCTTCCTTCATATCAATAATCGCACCAACCGTTCTAAGGAAAGGTCTACCAAGAATAATAGGGCAAAAAGGATTGCAATCTATATCAAGAACAATGAAATCTACGGGCACATAATTCCTATTTGCAACAATAAGAACATCATTAATTCTTCCCATAGGTTTCTTAATAGTGGAATCCACAAGATGCAAGTTTAGAGACCAGTCATCAAGATTGCGGAAATCTAGCAAATCACACAAAGTTTTGGGGATAGTGGAGACACTAGCACCCAAATCACACAAAGCATAAAACTCATGATTTTAATTTTAATTTTGATAGTTGGTTCCCACTCATCATAGAGTTTTCTAGGGATAGAGACTTTTAACTCAAGTTTTTCTTCATAAGATTGCATCAAGGCATCAACAATATGTTTGGTGAAGGCTTTCTTTTGACTATAAGCATGCTTAGAATTTAGCACGGATTGCAACAAATAAATACAATCAATCAACTTTCATAATTAAATTCCTTGAAATCCAATATAGTGGGTTTAGCAACATCTAAATTTTTATTTCTTTCAATCCCACTTTCGTCAATTTCATCATAAAGATCTAAATACTCCGAATTTTTGGAACGCCTTCTAGGTAAAGGAAGATCATATTCAGTTTCATCAAGATTCATATTGCAAAACAAAGATTTGGTAGGGGACACATCAATAACTTTTAGATCTTCATCTTGATTTTCATAAGAATTAGAAGAACACACTTTAATAAAGGCATCTTTGGAAGCACGCATCCTAGCGGTTCTTTCTTTAGACTCATCAATTGAAATTCTCATGGCTTTTAGAGACCATTAATATCATGCTTAGGTGGAATAGATCTAAGTTTCAAAGCATCAACATCAAGAGCAATTCTATCAACGTTCCTAGCCAAATCATCAATCTTAAGCAATTTGTCTTCAATCATAGCATTAAAATTGTTTTGCGAAGAAATAAATTCTTTAATATTAGATTCAAAATCAGAGGGCATCTTATTATAATTTCCATAAGAGTTGTTGTAGGAATTCCCATAATTATTAGAAGGATTACTAGGATAAGGCCTAGGATTAAAATTCCCTATATAAGCGTTGTTACCAAAATTATTCCTACCAACAAAATTCACATCCATAGAATCATTGTTGTTCTCAATCAAGGTAGACAAAGGCATATCATTAGGATCAGAAGAAACACTCTTAGTAGAAAATAATTTCATAAGTTCATCCATCTTTCCACTCAAAACATTGATTTCTTCTATCACATGCACTTTTTTATTAGAAGATATTTCAGTATGCCATTGAGAATAATTAACCATAATATTATCTAGGAGTTTAGTAGCATCTCCTAAAGTGATTTCCATAAAAGTGCCTCCCGCGGCAAAATTCAATCCGGCATAAATTTTTTGTATAATCATCCACAAATTTAAACCATGAGTAGGGCAATTACGTATCATTAATTTCATTCTCTCCCAAGCTTGTGCAACATGTTCATGATCAAGTTGCTTAAAATTCATAATATCGTTTCTAAGAGAGATGATCTTAGTGGGAGGAAAATACTTAGATATAAAAGCATCTTTGCACTTGTTCCAAGAATCAATACTATTTTTAGGCAAAGACGAAAACCAAGCTTTAGCACGATCTCTAAGCGAAAAAGGAAATAGCTTCAATTTAACGACATCATTATCGACATCCTTTTTCTTTTGCATATCACATAAATCAACGAAGCTATTCAGATGAGTAGCGGCATCTTCACTAGGAAAGATGCCCGGCGAATTGATCTTTCATAACAAGATTCAACAAAGAAGTATTGATTTCACAAGATTTAGTATTGGCAAGAGGAGCAATCAGAGTGCTAAGAAAATCATTATTGTTGGTATTGGTGAAGTCACACAATTTGGTAGTATCTTGAGCCATCGCGACAAACAAGCAATCCAACACACGAGCAAACAAAAGCAAATGGGCAAAAAGAGGCAAATAGAGAGGGAGGATAGGGAGAGAGAGGGCGAATAAAACGGCAAGGGTGAATTGGGGGAGAGGAAAACGAGAGGCAAATGGCAAATAATGTAATGCGGGAGATAGGGATTGTGATGGGTACTTGGTATGTTGACTTTTTGCGTAGACTCCCCGGCAACGGCGCCAGAAATCCTTCTTGCTACATCTTGAGCTTGCGTTGGTTTTCCCCGAAGAGGAAGGAATGATGCAACAGAGTAGCGTAAGTATTTCCCTCAGTTTTTGAGAACCAAGGTATCAATCCAGTAGGAGGCCACGTGCAAGTCCCTCGTACCTACACAACACAAAGAGCTCAACGCAACCAACGCGATTAGGGGTTGTCAATCCCTTCACGGTCACTTATAGAAGTGAGATCCGATAGATAATACTTTTGGTATTTTTGATATAAAGATGCAAAGTGAAAAGTAAAAGGCAAAGTAAAAACAAAACAAGATTAAAGTGATGGAGATTTATATGATGAGAATAGACCCGGGGGCCATAGGTTTCACTAGTGGCTTCTCTCAAGAGCATAAGTTTTCTACGGTGGGTGAACAAATTACTGTTGAGCAATTGACAGAATTGAGCATAGTTATGAGAATATCTAGGCATGATCATGTATATAGGCATCACGTCCGTGCCAAGTAGATCGAAACGATTCTGCATCTACTACTATTACTCCACTCATCGCCCGCTATCCAGCATGCATCTAGAGTATTAAGTTAAAAACAGAGTAACGCTTTAAGATAACCAATCTAGTTGGCCAAACCAAACGGATAATTCGAAGAGACTTGCAAAGATAACCAATCATACATAAAAGAATCCAGAGAAGATTCAAATATTGTTCATATATAGACTTGATCATAAACCCACAATTCATCGGTCTCAACAAACACAACGCAAAAGAAGAAGATTACATCGAATAGATCTCCATAAGAGAGGGGGAGAACATTGTATTGAGATCCAAAAAGAGAGAAGAAGCCATCTAGCTACTAACTATGGACCCGAATGTCTGAGGTAAACTGCTCACACTTCATCGGAGGGGCTATGATGATGTAGAAGCCCTCCGTGATGACGTCCCTCTTTCGGTGGAGCTCTGGAATAGGCCCCAAGATGGGATCTCATGGATACAGAAAGTTGCGGCGGTGGAATTAGGTTTTTGGCTCCTATTCTGATCGTTTGGGGGTACGTGGGTATATATAGGAGGAAGGAGTATGTCAGTGGAGCACCGAGGAGCCCACGAGGCAGGGGGCGTGCCTTGTAGGGGGGGTGCCCCCTACCCTCGTGACCACCTCCGGTACTTCTTGGAGTAGGGTACAAGTCTCCTGGGTCTTATCCGAGAAGAAAATCATGTTCCAAAAAGGATTTTTCTGTTTGGACTCCGTTTGATATTCTGTTTCTTCGAAACACTGAAATAGGCAAAAAAATAGCAATTTTGGGCTGGGCCTCCGGTTAATAGGTTAGTCCCAAAAATAATATAAAAGTGGAAAATAAATCCCAATATAGTCCAAAATAGTAGATAATATAGCATGGAGCAATCAAAAATTATAGATACGTTGGAGACGTATCAGTATGGTGGACTCATATGGCAAAAACTGGGTTTAAGGATTTTGGATGCACAAGTAGTATTCCGACTTAATACAAATGGAGGCTAGCAAATAGATTGAGATGCAACCAACCAAGAAACGAAAATTCTCATAAACGAGCATTGAGCATAACTAACATCGAATAATGCACCACAAGTAGGATATAATTTCATCGCATAACTATTGACTTTCGTGCTTGCATAGGGAATCACAAACCTTAACACAAATATTCTTGCTCAAGCATAATTACTCATTAACACGACTCATATATTATATCATCATATTGCAAAACTATTACAAGGAATCAAGTTTATTTTGTCCAATGATATTCATGAAAGTTATTAATATATCCCTCTTGAATATCTATCACTTTGGGACTAGTTTCATAAGTTGCTTTTGACAAGCTCAAACAAATTTAAGTGAAGAACCTGAGCATAAAAAAATTCATCTCTCAAAGTAATATAAGTGAAGATCAAGCGAGTAGTTAAGTAAATGGGTAGTTAATTGAGGACTCTCTCTTATTTAAAAGTTTCAGATCTAAGTATTTTATTAAAACAGCAAGCAAAGCAAAACAAAATGAAATGAAATTCTAAGAATGGCACACATCATGTGAAGAAGCAAAAACTTAGGCTCAACCGAGGTTTACTGATAATTGTTGATGAAGAAAAGTGGGATGCCTACTGGGGCATCCCCAATTTTAGATGTTTGAGACTTCTTGCAATATTAACTTGGGATGACTTGGGCATTGACGGTGTCCTGGACTAGGGGGTACTCACCACGTCGTCTCCCGGCCAGTTGGATCGGGCCGAGGACCCCCATGGCGGTTCACTCATGGGCCACTTCGGGCAGCCCATGCCGCACACGAGGAAGATTCCACAAGACTTGATGATCAAGGCAAGGACTCCTCTCCACCAACGTATTCGACTAGGACTCTTGTTATCCTAGGCCTCTGATACATTATATAAGCCGAGGCCAGGCTAGTCACTAGATTATTATGACATTATTCATCATACCCTCAGGTTTTAGACCACAACATATGATCTCGAGGTAGATCAACTCTATACTGGATACTCCATCAATATAAACAAGAGCAGGACATAGGGTTTTACCTCCATCAAGAGGGCCCGAACCTGGGTAAAACATCATCTCCTTCGTTCCTGTTACCATTGATCCGAGAATCCACAACTCGGGACCCCCTACCCCGAGATCTGCCAGTTTTGACACCGACAATGGTGCTTTCATTGAGAGTTCCACTATGAGATCGACAAAGGATCAATGGCTCGCCTGCAGATCAACTGCAACGTCGGCGTCTTCGTTGCCGGCTCGACTGGTCACCTTGGCTTGACCAAGGACTGTGCCCCGCCTCCAATCGTCATGTTTGGACATGGGCCTTCATCAAACATCAACTCCGATATCTATCATGATCATGGAGGAATCATCCTTGGAGCTCGGGGGCTCAACGTCAACATTGCCCTCGGGCGACCGTGCTGTTCTTCCGGACAGCAAACTTGTATACCCAAGCTTGAGCTCTTGTGTCTTCTTCATTCTTCTCATAACACGGTTTCCCTAATTCTTAAAAACTTCATCCACACAAAAATCAACAAGAACTCGCAAGATACGTTAGTATAAATCAATGCAACACCTTATCATTCTCTACTATAGCAAATCACTAAAATTATAATTTAAAATTGCATAATGAATGCCTCTGCATATTTAATACTCCTATCCTCAAATAGAATCATTAAACAAGCAAACGTATGCAAACAATGCAACCATAATAGCAATCTACCAAAACAGTACAGTCTGTAAAGAATGCAAGAACATTCATACTTATGTAACTCCAAAAATTCTAAAAATTTACCACATTGTAGGAAATTTATCATAGCTTATTGTGCAAAAAGTTTCAACATTTTATCACATTCTGACTTTAGATAATTTTTGCAACAGGGATAAACTTTCTGTTTTCAAACAACAACACGTAGACTTGCAAAATAAGCATAGTAAAGGCTATCATTGCCACTTTTATTGAAATAAAAGATGCAAAACATTATTCTAAATAACAGCAAGCAAAAACTAGTAAAATAAAATGATGCACTAAGCAGAACTTATAGCATGTGACGAATGACAATATAGCTCCAAGTGAGGTTACCGATAATGTTGGAAACGAAAGAGGGGTTGCCTTCCGGGGCATCCCCAAACTCCTCATTCTCCTCATATCGATGTCTCACCTAAAACTTGAAAACTTAAATCACACAAAACTTAACGGAACTTCGTGAGATAGGTTAGTATGATAAAGAGCAAACCATTCACTACTATCAAAGACAAGATTCATAATTGTTTTCACACAATTCTTACTGCACCCTATAATTTCTACAATTTATATTGAGCAATATAAGCCGTAGGAACTAGAAAACAAGCAAACTATGCATTGAAAACAGAATCTGCCAAAAAAGAACAGTCTGTAGTAATTTATACTCCAACCATACTTCTACTACTCCAAAAATTCTGAAAAATTAGGACAACCTGGGAAATTTGTATACAAACCTTGTGCAAAAAGAATCAGGATTTTATCACGCTTCTGTAAAAAAATGAAAATTATTTTACTGGGCGCAAAAGTTTCTGTTTTTCGGCAAGATCAAATCAACTATCACCATACACCATCCCAAAGGTCTTACTTGGCACTTTATTGAAACAAAAGCTATAAAACATGAATACTATAGTAGCATAATCATGTGAACACACAAAAACAATAGGTAAAAGTGTTGGGTTGTCTCCGAACAAGCGCTTTTCTTTAATGGCTTTTAGCTAGGCATGACAATTTCAATGATGCTCGCATAAAAGATCGGAATTGAAACACAAAGAGAGCATCATGAAGCACATGACAAGCACATTTATGCCTAACCCACTTCCTATGCATAGGGTTTTTGTGAGAAAACAACTTATGGGAACAAGAATCAACTAGCATAGGAAGGCAAAACAAGCATAACTTCAAGATTTTCAACACATAGAGAGGAAACTTGATATTATTGCAATATGTAAAAGCATATCTTCCTCTCTCATAGTAATTTTCAGTAGCAAGAATGAATTCAACAATATAAATATCACATAAAGCATTATTTTCATGAAACAAAAGCATAGAAAACTTATTACTCTCCACATAAGCAAATTTCTTCTCATCAATAGTAGTGGGAGCAAACTCAACAAAATAACTATCATGAGTGAAAATTAAAATCATGATGACAAGTTTCATGGTCATCATTATTCTTTATAGCATACATGTCATCACCATAATCATCATAGATAGCAACTTTGTTATCATATCAATTGAAGCCTCATACAAAATGGTGGATTCATCACTAAATAAAGTCATGACCTCTCCAAATCCACTTTCATCATTATAATCATCATAAATAGGAGGCAGGCAATCATTATAACAAATTTGCACATCAAATCTTGGGGGACTAAAAATATCATCTTCATCAAACATAGCATCCCCAAGCTTATGGCTTTGCATATTGTTAGCATCATGGATATTCTAAGAGTTCATACCAACAACATTGCAATCATGCGCATCATTCAAAGTTTTTTGTCAGACATTTTATAGAATTCTTCTTCTATCAATTGAGCACAATTTTCATTCCCATCATTTTCACGAAAGACATTATAAAGATGAATAATATGATGCAACCTCAATTTCATTTTTTGTAGTTTTATCTTTATAAACCAAAATAGCAATAAAACAATAAACTAAAAGATTCAATTGCAAGATCTAAAGATATACCTTCATGCACTCACCTCCCCGGCAACGGCACCAGAAAAGAGCTTGATGTCTACTACGCAACTTTATTCTTGTAGACACGTGTTGGGCCTCCAAGCGCAAAGTTTTGTAGGACAGTAGCAATTTTCCCTCAAGTGGATGACCTAGGTTTATCAATCCATGGGAGGTGTATAGGATGAAGATGGTCTCTCTCAAACAACCCTGCAACCAAATAATAAAAAGTCTCTTGTGTCCCCAACACACCAAATACAATGGTAATTTGTATAGGTGCACTAGTTCGGCGAAGAGATGGTGATAAAAGTGTAATATTGATGGTAGAAATATATTTTCATAATCCAAATAAATAAAAACAGCAAGGTAGCAAATAGTAAACGGGCACAAAAACAGTATTGCAATGCTTGAAAATGAGGCCTAGGGTCCGTACTTTTACTAGTGCAATCTCTCAACAATGCTAATATAATTGGATCATATAACCACCCCTCAAAGTGTGATGAAGAATCACTCCAAAGTTCCTATCTAGCGACGAACATGCGAAGAAATCATTTGTAGGGTACGAAACCACCTGGAAACTATTCTTTCCGATCGATCTATCCAAGAGTTTGTACTAAAATAACACCAAATAATTTCAGATTCATAATACTCAGTCCAACACAAAGAAACTCAAAGAGTGCCCCAAGATTTCTACTAGAGAAACAAAGATAAGAATGTGCATCAACCCCTATGCGTAGATTACCCCAATGTCACCTCGAGAATCTGCGAGTTGAGTGCCAAAACACATATCAAGTGGATCAATATGATACCCCATTGTCACCAGGAGTATTCATATGCAAGACATCTATCAAGTGCTCTCAAATCCATAAAAGTATTCAATTCGATAACAACAAAATCTCAAAGGGAAAAGCTCAGTTCATCACAACACGATAGAGAGGGGAAAACACCATATGATTCGACTATATTAACAAAGCCCACGATACATCAAGATCATGACATGTCATGAACACGAGAGAGAGAGATAAATTAAACACATAGCTACTGGTACAAACCCTCAGCCCCGAGGGTGGACTACTCCATCCTCATCGTGGTGGCCGCCGGGATGATGAAGATTGCCACCGGTGATGATTCCCCCCTCCGTCAGGGTGCCGGAACAGGGTCTAGATTGGTTTTCGGTGGCTACAGAGCCTTGCGGCGGCGAAACTTCTGATCTAGGGTTATTTTTGATGGTTTCTCTATTTATAGAATTTTTTGGCGTTGGTTTCACACAAAGATGGGCCTCGAGGTGAGCACAACACACCGGGGCACGGACAAGGGCCTAGGCGCGCCCGGTGTCTTGTGCCCTACTCCTTCACCTTCTGGTCCTTCCATGAAGCTTTGGGGGTCTCTTTTGTTCCAAAAAAAATCTTCAAGAAGTTTCAGCTCATTTGGAGAACTTTCATTTCTGCACAAAAAATAACACCACGGAAGTTCTGCTGAAAACATCACTAGTCTGGGTTAGTTCCATACAAATCATACCAAAACCATATAAAATTGTTGTAAACATGGCATGAATACTTCATAAATTATAGATACGTTGGAGACGTATCACACAATTGTGCTTCAAAGTAGCACCATGATCTTCATGATAGAGAGTGTCCTATTTTGTCACCTTCATATACTAGTGGGAATTTTTCATTATAGAACTTGGCTTGTATATGCCAATGATGGGCTTCCTCAAATTGCCCTAGGTCTTCGTGAGCAAGCGAGTTGGATGCACACCCACTTATTTGTTTTTTGAGCTTTCATACACTTATAGCTCTAGTGCATTCGTTGCATGGCAAACCCTACTCACTCACATTGATATTTGTTGATGGGCATCTTGATAGCCCGTTAATACGCCTAGTTGATGTGAGACTTTTTCCTTCTTTTTTGTCTTCTCCACAACCAACATATTCTATTCCACCTATAGTGCTATATCCATGGCTCACGCTCATGTATTGCGTGAAAGTTGAAAAAGTTAGAGAACATCAAAAGTACGAAACAATTGCTTGGCTTGTCATCGGGGTTGTGCATGATAAAATACTTTGTGTGATGAAGATGGAGCATAGCCAGATTGTACGATTTTGTAGGGATAACTTTGTTTGGCCATGTTATTTTGAAAAGACATGATTGTTTTATTAGTATGCTTGAAGT
Source organism: Triticum dicoccoides (assembly GCF_002162155.2). Lineage (NCBI taxonomy): Eukaryota > Viridiplantae > Streptophyta > Magnoliopsida > Poales > Poaceae > Triticum > Triticum dicoccoides. The sequence goes on along the minus strand of NC_041388.1, from coordinate 419,091,126 downwards.
ATTATTGTTTTTATGTTAATATTAAACTTTTGGTTTGAGTCTTATGGATCTGAATAGTCATGCCACAATAAAGAAAAATTACATGGATAAATATGTTAGGTAGCATTCCACATCAAAAATTCTGTTTTTATCATTTACCTACTCAAGGACGAGAAGGAATTAAGCTTGGGGATGCTTGATACGTCTCCAACGTATCTATAATTTTTTATTGTTCCATGCTATTATCTTATCTGTTTTGGATGTTTTATATGCATTAATATGCAATTTTATATTATTTTGGGACTAACTTATTAACCTAGAGCCTAGTGCCAGTTTCTGTTTTTCTCCTTGTTTTTGAGTTTTACAGAAAAGGAATATCAAATGGAGTCCAAACGGAATAAAACTTCCGCGATGATTTTTCTTGGACCAGAAGACACCCAGAAGACTTGGAGAGGAGGCTAGGAGACCTACACGGTGGCCACAAGCCCTAGGGGTGCGCCCCCAGGCTTGTGCCCCCCTGTAGACCTCCTAACCCTAATCTTTGCTCCATAAATACCCAAATATTCCCCCAACATCAGAGGCATCCACCAAAATACTTTTCAGCCGCCACAAGCCTCTATTTTCCAAGAGATCCCATCTTGGGGCCTTTTCCGGCAGCCTGCCGGAGGGGATTCGATCACAGAGAGCATCTACATCAACTCTATTGCCCTTTCGATGAAGCGTGAGTAGTTTACCACAGACCTACGGGTCCATAGCTAGTAGCTAGATGGCTTCTTCTCTCTCCATGATCTTCAATACCATGTTCTCCTTGATGTTCTTGGAGTTCTATCCTATGTAATATTCTTTTGCAGTGTGTTTGTCGAGATCCGGTGAATTGTGGATTTATGATCAGATTATCTATGAATATTAATATTTGAGTCTTTTCTGAAATCTTTTATGCATGATTAAATATCTTTGTATTTCTCTTCGAATTATTAGTTTGGTTTGGCCAACTAGATTGGTTCTTCTTGCAATGGGAGAGGTGCTTAGTTTTGGGTTCAATCTTGCGGTGTCCTCACCCAGTGACAAAGTAGGGGTAGCAAGGTATGTATTGTATTGTAGCCATCGAGGGTAAAATGATGGGGTTTTCATCATATTTCTTGAGTTTATCCTCTAGATCATGTCATCTTACTTAAGGCATTACTCCGTTCTTATGAACTTAATACTCTAGATGCATGCTGGATAGCGGTCGATGTGTGGAGTAATAGTAGTAGATGCAGATTCGTTTTGGTCTACATGACACAGACGTGATGCCTATATTCATAATCATTGCCTTGGATATCATCATAACTTTGCGGTTTTCTATCAATTGCTCATCAGTAATTTGTTCACCCACTGTATGTTTTCTTTCAAGAGAGAAGCCTCTAGTGAAACCTATGCCCCTGGGTCTATTTTCCATCATATTTTTTCAGATCTATAAACCAAAAAACCCAAAAAATACCTTGTTGCAATTATTGTTTTTACTTTGTTTTACGTTTTACTAATCTTTTATACCAATCTCTATCAGATCTCATCCTTGCAAGTGAGTGTGAACGGATTGACTACCCCTTTATCGCGTTGGGTGCAAGTGCTTGATTGTTTGTGCAGGTACATAGATTGGAGACTTGCTTGTACCTCCTACTGGATTCATACCTTGGTTCTCAAATTGAGGGAAATACTTATCTCTACTTTGCCGCATCACCCTTTCCTCTTCAAGGGAAAAACCAATGCAAGCTCAAGAAGTAGCAACACCCGATATTACCCAATAGTCACTGAAACGTTTCCGGAACCTGTCGGGACTATTCGGATATTAATGAAACCATTTCACGAATATATTCTCATCACTCCTGTACTACCAACACTCAGTAGATTGTGATTACCTTAAGCTTGTGACCCCGTAGGTTCGGTAAATCATAGACATGAACGAAACCCCTTCGTTCAATTATCGATAGTAGAACCATGGACATCCATATCGGTCCATATGATTACATGAATGATATTCGAGTGAACCTTTGGTTATCATGTGATGGTCCCTTTTCTTCGTGATACTTTACGAAACCCGATGTGGATCGATATCCTCCAGAGTCATCACCATGCTCACTATATCGTTGCTCCCGTTAACGTTTTGTTATTCTTTCTCGTTGACGTGTTCCGGCATCCCCGTGGCATAGTCACCTGTGTCTAGCCAGACAATGATGAATGCCATCACACCGAGAGGGCTCTAATAATATCTCTCCATCGTTGGAGGAGCAAATCCCACTCTTGAGTTGTCTGGTCACTTGTCAAACTTTCCAGTGTGCCTGAAAGTTGTCATTATGATCACCTTGTTACAGATGACGTTTGAGCAACCCCAAAGCCCACTGTCCGGTAGGAAGTGACCGAGACACTCTCATGGTCTGAGGAACTAAAACACATGCTAATACTCTATTTTATAACAGATGATTTCAAACAATATGATCACATGGTATAATAGACAAGTATTGGGTCGATTCAATATGATTGTTCTTCTAACATCATACCCTCAATGTTGTTTTAGGACTATCGTTACACTTAACCATATCCTAAGATCCAGAAAACATGATCACCAACAACACTTGAGCCAGTCTTAGAGGCGAGACCGGAACCTATTGTTTACTTTTTATCATTCCACATGTGCATATGAGTTTTCCACTAAATCGCATATTCCAGGATCATATCAGTTATAGCATGGAATATAAACTCTTAACTATGAATAATGGAAATATAATAATACAATATTATTGCCTCTAGGGCATATTTCCAACAAGGAGAACATTGTATTAAAGATCAAAAAGAGAGAAGAAGCCATCTAGCTACTAACTATGGACCCGTAGGTCTATGGTAAACTACTCACACATCATCGCCGGGTAGCAAGGTTGATGAAGAACCCCTCCGTGATCAATTCCCCCTCCAATGGAGTACCGAAGAAAGCCTCTAGATGAGATCTTGTGGTTTTGGAACTTGCGGCGGCGGGAAAGTATTTCGGGTGTCTCTCTGATGTCAGGGGAATATTTGAGTATTTATAGAGGTGAAATTAGGGTTTTATGTGCCACGAGGGGCTCACAAGCCTGGGGGTCGCGCCATCCCCTCGGGGCGCCCCTTGGTCTTGTCGCTCCCTCGTGGCTCCTCTGGCCTCCTCCCGAACCATCTAGGGTAGCTTCTAGTCCAGAAAAATTAACCCGTAGTTTTTTATCCATTTGGACTTCGTTTGATATTGGTTTGCTGAAAAGCCAAAAAGATATGTAGAAAAAAGCAACTGACACTGGGCACTAATTTAATAGGTTAGTCCAAAAAGATGATATAAAGTTGCTTGTAAATGTATATAAAACATCCAAGATTGATACTATAATAGCATGGAACAATAAAAAGTTATAGATATGTTGGAGACGTATCAGTGTTGGAGCCCAATGAGGATGCACCGGAGTTGGAGCCCGAGCCGCAGTTAGATCCCACAGCCGTTCTAGTGTTGGAGCCGTCGCCTGTCCCGGGCACTGACGCCCTGGGGCATAGACCTCCCGTGGAGATCCTTGCGGTCTGTAGCTTCCTCACCATGGTGGCTGAACTAGGTTTGGATTGCGTGACATGTGGAAGCAATGGAGTGAAGCATCGATGGAACGATGCCGCATGCCAGTATTTAAATCAAAGGAGTGTGGGGAGTGGATCGTCGGTGTGGGGAGTTCAATGGAGCACTGCCTCCGTCTTTTCACATTGAATCGAGGCGTGTCGATCGGTAAGTTGCGTCCCGGGGGCGCACTAATTGCCCTAATGTGATGAAGGAGCGCGCATGCATGGCAGGCTGAGACTAGGCCTCTACAACGGCCCATCGACCTAGCACACGACCCATGGCTGCTGTCGTGTGTCCTTGATCCCCCACTGCTAGGTGGGCTACTCATGTCCGCAGTCACGGATCACCCGCCCGATGCAGCCAATCAGGCCTCATCTTTTGGATCAACCATGGCAAACCCTAGCACGTGATCTAAACCGTTCCCGAACAATGATCCAATGACCCTGGTAGTGCGGGGTTTTGAGAGGGGTTTGAGGGGTATTGAGTGCTAGGGTTGGGCATAACTAACATTGAAAAAATAAAAAAAATATGAAACTTGCACACATCATCGTTTTATGTTAGTAAGTTACTAGAAAAATAAGAAACCATGACTACAGATATTTTCTTGAAATTTCCTGCATACAGCTTAGCTATCATGAACAAGGGTGCATGGATTTTAAGGGGAATGAGCTAGGGTTTAGGGTTAACCGTGCCATAGTTTGTCCAAACGATCCCATATTAGGCATGGACCCTATATTTCCACACTAGATGACAAGGGAGGACATGGAAAACTTGATTCTTAATTCGAATGTTAATTTTTGCACACACCTTTTTAACTATTATTTTATTACTCTTCTGTATTTCTTTTTTATTTCTTTCATACATTTGGTAGACTCCTTGAAAATTCTTTTTAACACAAGATAATAAAAGGCATGGAACCTATATTTGCACACTATTTTATTACTATTATATATTTCTTTTTATTTCTTCCATACATTTGCTAGAGTCCTTTAAAATTCTTTTAACACTCCTTTTTTTACAAGATAATATAAACACAAGATAATATAGAACACAAGGTAATATAAACCACAAATAAACATAATAGTTCACATACTATATTACAAAAATATACAATCTTCCAGCAGTTCACAACCACATGGACTTTAACAAAAGTAAAACATTAGATGATCAAGATCACATAGGGCTACTAAATGGGAGTCAAAGCCTTCAGGGGGGCTGCATGTTACGCCCTGATCATGGCATCCTCTCCACTCTTCAATGCATCCTGTGCATGAGACACAAGGTGCTCAAAGAGCCCATCCTTGGGATTTGGCTTAGTGGTACAGTAGGGACACCGAAACTTCTTTATCTTGTAGTAGGCAGCCATTCCCTGGTCCTTGATCTTCTAGACTTCCTTCGACACGAAGGAGTCGACGCTCCCACCGTCCACATCATCTCCAGAGTTATACTACACACAAAAATGAGTTGCATTCATATAGTAAAACAAATATACACGACATAGTAATCATATAGTAAAACAAACAAAATTTCAAGTAGGCTTTACCTCGTAGACGTCATCGTCAAAAAAGTCAGGATCATACCGGTCCTTCAACCCAGTCATGGCCAGCTTCCTCTTGTTTCCCACAGGATCTTCCTCCTGTAATATAAAAGTGCATCCATTATTATTAATTACAGGAAACCAACATAAAATTCAAATATACACGATAGTCACATTGATCATATTATCCATAATATTAACCTATTTGCATTTTGCATTTTTCATAGGCATGTGCACATATTTCACAACAAAGCTAATAAAACTATGTATGGTGGAGAACTTCATAACTAGAGGAAACTTAAAAAATAAAAATTTAAATCTACCTAAACATTGTGATTTTGGATAATGAAGCAAAGCTCCAAACTATCCTAAAATGGTGCACATTTATAATTACAGGAAACTTACAAGATAATGAAGCATTGTGTAACGCCCACGATGCGGCTATATCTCCCACGTGTCGGGGCACGACTTGGAGGCATAACCGCATGGTGGTTTTGTCGCAATAGGGGTAATCTCCACACAATCCCATGTGCTGAATAAGAAAGGGATAGAGTTGGCTTACAATCGCCACTTCACACAAATAAAAAGTTAAATATACATCATCCAGAGTACAATCAAGGTCCGACTATGGAACCAAAATAAAAGAAGACAACCCCAGATGCTAGATCCCCGGTCGTCCCAACTGGGCACCACTACTGATCTACCGGAAAAGACACATAACAACGATCAAGATCTTCATCGAGCTCCCACTTGAGCCCGGTTACGTCACCTGCACTAGTATCATCGGCACCTGCAACTATTTGGAAGTATCCGTGAGCCACGAGGACTCAGCAATCTCACACCCGCGAGATCAAGACTATTTAAGCTTATGGGTAGGGTAACGTAATGAGGTGGAGCTGCAGCAAGTACTAAGAAAATATGGTGGCTAACATACGCAAATAAGAGTGAGATGATAAGCTACGCAATGGTCGGGAAGCTATAAGTGATCAAGAAGTGGTCCTGAAACTACTTACGTTCAAGCATAACACAAGACCGTGTCCACTTTCCGGACTCCGCCGAAAAGAGACCATCACAGCCGGCTACACACGCAGTTGATTCATTTTAATTAAGTCAAGTGTCAAGTTCTCTACAACTGGATATTAACAAACTAGCATCTGCCACATAACCGCGGGCACGGCTCTCGAAAGTTTATACCATGCAGGGGTGTCCCAACTTAGCCCATCACAAGCCCTCACGGTCAACGAAGGATATTCCTTCTCCCGAAAATACCCGATCAGTCTTGGAATCCTGGTTACAAGACATTTCGGCAATGGTAAAACAAGACTAGCAAGACTGCCCGAATGTGCCGGCAAATCCCGAGAGGAGATGCACATATCTCGTTCCCAGGGCACACCGGATGAGCACTCCGTACAACTAAAACCATCCCTCAAGTTTCCTCGAGGTGGCGCTGCAAAGGACTCTAGTT
>NC_041388.1:419078356-419084231 GCF_002162155.2 Triticum dicoccoides | reverse complement strand
GGAACCCAAGGGAAAAGGCTTAGGTTGTTAGGCAAATTTAAAACCAAGGTTGGGCCTTGTTGGAGGAGTTTTATTCAAAGCAAACTGTCAAGGGGGGGCCATAACCCCAACCACGTTAGGAACGCAAAATCAAGGAACATAACACCGGTATGAAGGAAACTAGGGTGGCATGAGTGGAACAAAACACCAGGCATAAGGCCGAGCCTTCCACCCTTTACTAAGTATATAAATGCATTAATTAAATAAGAGATATTGTGCTATCCCAACATATCCATGTTCCAACATGGAACAAACTTCAACTTCACCTGCAACTAGCAACGCTATAAGAGAGGCTGAGCAAAAATGGCAACATAGCCAAACAACGGTTTGCTAGGATGGTTGAAAAAGGTTAGAGGCTATCATGGCAATTTGGGAGGCTTGATAAACAAGTGGTAGGTAGCACGACATAACGATAGAGCGAACAACTATCAAGCAAAGATAGAAGTGATATCGAGGGTATGGTCATCTAGCCTAAGATCCCGCAAGGAAGAAGAACGAGTCCATGAAGAAGACAAATGGACGTAGTTGAACTTCTCACAAACACAACATTACCGGAACTACCGAGAAGAAGTAACACCGGAAAGAAAGCAAATAACATAGTAAACAACCATCACATAAACATGACATGATGCGCAACCAAGTATGATGCATGTCCGATTTAAAGAGGCATGGCATGGCAAGGCAAGGCAAAGTGCAACAAACAATACTACAAATTAAGTGGAGTTCAATATGCAACGAGTTGCATATTGACGAAACACCACATGACTTATTTAGTTCTCTCTCGGTTATGTACCCAACAATATTAAATGTTGTTAAACATGGCAAGAGGTGAAGCATATGAAAACTACACATTTAAGCAAGTTTAAATGAGGCCGGAAACAACAACAACAATTTTGGAAAATCCTCATATGCATATTTCGAATTAGCTACTGTTCTGCCCTAAACATAATTTTAGAGTTGTTAACCATGCAAAGTAAAGCCACCATGTTAATCTATGCATTTTTCTACCCCATTTACATATAAAGTTTATTTAAATCCGAGCTACAGTTAATTAGTTATGAAATAAAGCATTTTAGCATGGCATTTAAGCAAATTAATGCAAACAACAGTTTAAAACATTTCAAACATAGATGAAAGTGGCATATTATGAAACTAGACAAAATTCTAAGCATATTACATATAAATTTTAATTAATTCTGATGCACGGTTTATTAGATGTGAACAATGCAAGAATAATGGCATTTTTGTAATATGCATGTCCATGATATTTAATGACAAAATCGCAACACAGAAAAAAAAGTCACGGGCCGAAACTACAGGCTGGCCCAACAGGAGGAAAACAAGGGGGCGTTGGGGCAGCTCACCATGGGCCAAAGGCCCAGATCTGCGAAGTAGCTGGCCTGCGGATGAGGCGCGGTGCGGGCAGGCCGCGGAGGAGGCTGGGCCCACCTGGCGCTGGCTGGGCCTGCGGTCAACGTGATGCATCGAGCACTCATGTCCTGAAACTGACGAAGCAGAGGATGCAGGGGGCGACGGCAGTCGATCTCCGGTGAGCAGTCGACAGTGGGGTCCGCGAAGCACGAGGACGGGCGGATCCACGCCGGATCTGTTGAGGGGAACCGGTTCCCGGCGGTGGGAGGCGGATCCGACGCGGTGGAGCTCGAGGACATCCATGGCGGCGGCCTCCTTGCTCCTACGCGGGAGACAGAGAGTGAGGTGAGGGAGAGGGAGGACGAGGGAAAGGAGAGAGAGGCGGGTCTGGCTTGGGGTCACCGGCGGCGGCTCCTGGTCGCCGGAGTTTGGCAACGCGGAGATGGGGTCGTCGGCGAGGCAAGGCGAGGTCAGTGGCAAAGAGCTGGCGCAGGAGGCGTTCGGGAACGAGGGCTCCTCCCTCGGGAGCGAGGCAGCGACAGAGACATCTGGGCCCAGATGGGCGCCGGCGGGCTTCCCGCGGGCTCAGCAGGCCTACGCTAGAGTGGGGAGGCATGGGTTGAGGTGTGCGCGGGGATTGGCTGGGAGGTGGCTCGCGGGCGCTACTAGAGCGGCGGCTGGCCACTGGCGGCTTACCAAGTGGTGAGTGATAACCCACAAGTATAGGGGACCGCAACAGTTTTCGAGGGTAGAGTATTCAACCCAAATGTATTGATTCGATACAAGGGGAGCCAAAGAATATTCTCAAGTCTTAGCAGCTGAGTTGTCAATTCAACCACACCCGGAAACTTAATATCTGCAGCAAAGTATTTAGTAGCAAAGTAATATGATAGTAGTGGTAACGGTAGCAAAAGTAATATTTTTGGTTTTATATTGGTTGTAACAGTAGCAACGGAAAAGTAAATAAGCGAAGAACAATATATGAAAAGCTCGTAGGCAATGGATCAGTGATGGATAATTATGTCGGATGCGATTCCTCATGCAATCGTTATAACATAGGGTGACACAGAACTAGCTCCAGTTCATCAATGTAATGTAGGCATGTATTCCGAATATAGTCATACATGCTTATGGAAAAGAACTTGCATGACATATTTTGTCCTACCCTCCCGTGGCAGCAGGGTCCTATTGGAAACTAAGGGATATTAAGGTCTCCTTTTAATAGAGTACCAGACCAAAGCATTAACACTTAGTGAATACATGAACTCCTCAAACTACGGTCATCACCGATAATTATCCTGATTATTGTCACTTCGGGGTTAACGGATCATAACACATAATAGGTGACTATAGACTTGTAAGATAGGATCAAGAACTCAAATATATGCATGAAAACATAATAGGTTCAGATCTGAAATCATGGCACTCGGGCGCTAGTGACAAGCATTAATCATAACAACAACAATCTCAGAACATGGTGGATACTAGGGATCAAACCCTAACAAAACTAACTCGATTACATGATAAATCTCATCCAACCCATCACTGTCCGGCAAGCCTACGATGGAATTACTCATGCACGGCGGTGAGCATCACGAAATTGGTGATTGAGGAAGGTTGATGATGACGATGGCGACGGATTCCCCTCTCCGGAGCCCCGAACGGACTCCAGATCAGCCCTCCTGAGGGAGTTTAGGGCTTGGCAGCGGCTCCGTATCGTAAAACGCGATGAATCCTTCTCTCTAAATTTTTTCTCCCCTAACATGAATATATGGAGTCAGGATGGATGTCGGTGGAGCATCAGGGGGCCCATGAGGCAGGGGGCATGCCGAGGGGGGTAGGCGCGCCCCCCACCCTCGTGGACAGGGTGTGGGCCCCCTGACGTGGATTCTTCTGCCAGTATTTTTTATATATTCCAAAAATAATCTCCGTTGATTTTCAGGTCATTCCGAGAAATTTTATTTCTGCACAAAAATAACACCATGGCAATTCTGCGGAAAACAGCGTCAGTCTGGGTTAGTTCCATTCAAATCATGCAGGTTAGAGTCCAAAACAAGGCAAAACTGTTTGGAAAAGTAGATACGTTGGAGACGTATCAGTGAGGAGGGGCTGGCTGGCGCGGAATGCGAGGTGGAGGCGGTGGCTGCGGGTTGGGGGCACGGAAAACAAGGAGGGGAGGAAGGAATGTCCAGAATTGGAAGGGGGGGGGGTCTCCTTTTATAGGTGGGGTTAGGGTTTGGGGGGATTTGTGGGGTTTCCGGACCCTCCGTTGACGATCCGACGGCTCCGGCGAGAGGGGGAGTTCAGGTGGGTGATGATGGGTTGTGCAAGTGGACTAGTGGGCTGAAAAGAGAGGAAGATGGGCAGCCCGACACATCTTTCCGGATACCGAAAACGTACGACATTTGACCGGCTATACTACCGCTATACACTATAACAAGACCGCACACCAACTTTCACCCTATTCCGAGAAAATTTTCCGGCCACTTACAAAATAATATTTCGGACGAGCCGCGGGCGCGTGCAAGTGTGTCTGGGCTCAGAACGGACAACGGAAAGAACTTGGAGACCCGGACGGATGCAAGTTTTGAAAACATGATGATGCAATGCACATGATGACATGGCAAGATGCAACACGCAAGCGAATGACATGGAAACTATGGCGAATAACTGGGAGACACCTGGCGCAACATTCTCGGGGCGTTACACATTGCAAACACGAATCTAATACACAAAATCCTCTAACCAACTATACTAACGCAGGAATCATAATGTAACTAACTCTATATTCTTAATCCTAGCTCGAACTACAAAAAGGAAATGAAAAGAAGTACCTCCTAGACCACCTGCTCGTCGCCGGACTATGGAGCTGCATGCACTACGCCGTTGGATGCCTTCACCTCTAGCTCCGGCATGGCCAGTCCGAGCCCACCACCTCCTTCTCCACCAGATCTGCCATAACAACTGTAGCTGCAGCTCCAGCAATTGCCGTGGACATAGCGGTTGCAGCATCTCCCGCGCCACCACAGACGTAGGCAACTTCCTGCACGGCATCTGGCATGGTCCCTGCGACCTTATCCTCCAGCACATCTCCGGACGAAGCGGCTGCAGCACCACGAGTGTCCTCCACTAGAGGCGGAAACAAGCGTCTGGACGGAGGGTAGTGCGGTGGGGGTGAGCGAGTCAGTGCGATGGGGGTGAGGGTTTTGCTGCGGTAACACTAGTAGAAAAAGGGTCAAACGTGAAGCACATTAGTGCTGGTTTGAATTTGAGCCGGCACTAATGGTACCATTAGTGCCGGTTCGAATGACTATGCATTAATGCCGGTTCGTGTTGAACCTTTAGTACCGGTTCATGCCACGAACCGGCACTAAAGGGGTGATGGCAGGCTGGCGTCATGCTGGGGCCCCACGATCACCTTTAGTACCAGTTCGTGGCACGAACCGGTACTAAAGGGCTATCCTTTAGTACCGGTTTGTGCCACGAACTGATACTAAAGGGGTCTGACCTATAGTACCGGTTTGTGACACAAACCGGCACTATAGGGCAATTTTCAAACTCTACCCCCCCCCATGTGTCGCCATTTCAGTTCTGAAAAAATCAAAAGAAAATGATAAAAACTTCAAAAAACAAAATCCTTCGAGAGGTAGTTATATTACTACATCTACTAGTTAGGAAAATTTGAAAACTTAAATTTGGACATGTTTTGCAAAAAGTGTAGGGAAAATGAAAAGAAGTACCTCCTAGACCACCTGCTCGTCGCCGGACTATGGAGCTGCATGCACTACGCCGTTGGATGCCTTCACCTCTAGCTCCGGCATGGCCAGTCCGAGCCCACCACCTCCTTCTCCACCAGATCTGCCGTAACAACTGTAGCTGCAGCTCTAGCAATTGCCATGGACATAGCGGTTGCAGCATCTCCCGCGCCACCACAGACGTAGGCAACTTCCTGCACGGCATCTGGCATGGTCCCTGTGACCTTATCCTCCAGCACATCTCCGGACGAAGCGGCTGCAGCACCACGAGTGTCCTCCACTAGAGGCGGAAACAAGCGTCTAGACGGAGGGTAGTGCGGTGGGGGTGAGCGAGTCAGTGCGGTGGGGGTGAGGGTTTTGCTGCGGTAACACTAGTAGAAAAAGGGTCAAACGTGAAGCACATTAGTGCCGGTTTGAATTTGAGCCAGCACTAATGGTACCATTAGTGCCGGTTCGAACGACTATGCATTAATGCCGGTTCGTGTTGAACCTTTAGTACCGGTTCATGCCACGAACCGATACTAAAGGGGTGATGGCAGGCTGGCGTCAGGCTAGGGCCCCACGATCACCTTTAGTACCGGTTCGTGGCACGAACCGGTACTAAAGGGCTATCCTTTAGTACCGGTTTGTGCCACGAACTGATACTAAAGGGGTCTGACCTATAGTACCGGTTTGTGACACAAACCGGCACTATAGGGCAATTTTCAAAC
>NC_041388.1:419016983-419078091 GCF_002162155.2 Triticum dicoccoides | reverse complement strand
GATAAAAACTTCAAAAAATAAAATCCTTCGAGAGGTAGTTATATTACTACATCTACTAGTTAGGAAAATTTGAAAACTTAAATTTGGACATGTTTTGCAAAAAGTGTAGGGAAAATGTAAAACGGCTATAACTTTTGCATACGATGTCGGAAAAAACATATAATATATCAAAAAATTCAGCACGAAAATCCACATCCGATGGAGACCGCCTACGGCCTGTTTGCTATTTTGTTAGAATCCTCAAATTCCAAAAGGAAAAAAAGAAATGGTCAAATTTAAGTTTTTTTTAAAACAATTGTTAAATCTGGTCAAACTACTTATTCAAGAAGTATTAATGTTACTACATAATTATTCAAGAATATTAGTGTTACTAAATAATTATTTCAATTTTTTGAATTTTTGTCAAATCTGGTCAAACTATGGTCAAACTATGGTCAAACTGTGGTCAAACTATGGTCAAACTTATTCAAGAAATATTAGTGTTACTAAATAATTACTGTTTTTTAGAATAATAGTTTCAAACTCAAATAGTGGAATGTGTGACTTCATGCTCAAGCTAAACTCCTGAGGGTTAATAGGATTGGCATCTTACTATTGTCAGGAAAACAACAAGTGCAGACTTGGAAACGAAGGAGAATAGAACCCGAAAGTTAAGCATGCTCGGATTGGAGTAGTAAGAGGGATGGGTGACCGGTCGGGAAGTTAGATGATTTGGAATGAGTGATCCACACTTGAGCAGTTAAGAGAGGTGATTAGAGACTAAATCACCAAATAATTCAAAAAAATAAAAATCGAAAAAAATAATCAAAAAAGTTTCCGAAATTTTCAAAAAAAATTTCAAAAAAAACCTTTAGTACCGGTTGGTAACACCAACCGGTACTAAAGGTCCCCCATACCAGGGCGCGAGCTCACGCCACGTGGTGGTACTAAAGGGGGGGCCTTTAGTGCCCACCAATTAGTGCCGGTTATGGAACCGGCACTAAAGGCCCTTACGAACCGGTTTTAAAGCTCCATTTTCTACTAGTGTAAGCGAGCCGATTTGGGGGGAAATGATTGGGAAAATGTGTCCGGTGGTGGTTCCCCTCCTCTTATAAGATGGGATGTTTTTGGACATTTTCCATTGACACGTGCACACCCACGACAGCGATATGTTGCACAGGAAAGCAAAACGGCCAGACCCACATGTCATACACGTCCCACATGTCCCTCCGGCCCCACGCGTTAGTAACTGAGGAGGTAACGGTCAACTACTTTGACCCAATGGCAAGGCTCTGCTTGCACTTTTGTGAGAGTGGGCGAGTGGCGAAGGGCAAAAGTGAGAAAATTTAGACTCCTTGAACAAAAATGAGCACAACTAAGAAACTAGGGGCATAGAAATAGAAAACCCCTTTATAATATGGTTTTTGTGCATTAGTGTGTCCCGCTGTTTTGATATGCTTGCTTTGCATTTGTTTTACTTAGCATGTGGAAATCTTGTTATCTTTTGGAAAACATTGCCATGTTCTTTCAGAAACCCAATAAAGAAGTCCATTGAAATGTTGCCTTTCTTTCACCTAATACTTAAGTTGGGGACTCTAGTGGTGGCTTGATTGGTGATTGAATGATTGCAGAGATTTTTTTTGCTGATGAACCCAACATCTTTGGTTGATCTGGGACGTGCAATTTATCTCTGCCAAACTATCCCCTCGGGATACTTAGCTTTTGAGTCTTATGCATCACACTGTGATACTCTTATGTACGATTTGACTTCTTTATGACTAAAGAAAGTTCGAAGCCTTTGCACTTCATTTCATCTTTTATTGCTAGCCTCTAGGGTACCATTCATTGCCCACTCTCACATTGAGACATGGCGCATACTTCGCAGGTACATCCAAACTCGTGGGAGGATGATACGTCTCCAACGTCTCTATAATTTTTGATTGTTCCATGCTATTATATTATCTGTTTTGGATGTTTAATGGTCTTTAATATACCTTTTATATTATTTTTGGGACTAACCAACTAACCCAAGGCCCAGTGCAAATTGCTGTTTTTTTGCCTATTTCAGTGTTTCGCAGAAACCAAATGGAATCCAAATGGAATGAAACCTTTGGGAGAGTTATTTTTGGAACAAACGTGATCCAGGAGACTTGGAGTGAACGTCAAGAAAGAAGAAGGAGGGCGCGCCCCCCACCCTCGTGGGGCCCTCGCAGCTCCACCGACATACTTCTTCCTCCTATATATATCCATATACCCCGAAAACATCCAGGGGCACCACGAAACCCTATTTCCACCACCGAAACCTTATGTACCCATGAGATCCCATCTTGGGGCCTTTTTCGCCGCTCCTCCAGAGGGGGAATCAATCACGGAGGGCTTCTACATCAACACCAAAACCTCTCTGATGATGTGTGAGTAGTTTACCACAGACCTTCGGGTCCATAGTTATTAGCTAGATGGCTTCTTCTCTCTCTTTGGGTCTCAATATAAAGTTCTCCTCGATTCTCTTGGAGATCTATTTGATGTAGTTCTTTTTGTGGTGTGTTTGTCGAGATCCGATGAATTGTGCGTTTATGATCAAGATTATCTATGAACAATATTTGATTCTTCTCTGAAATCTTTTATGCATGATTTAATATCTTTGCAAGTCTCTTCGAATTATCAGTTTGGTTTGGCCTACTAGATTGATCTTTCTTGCAATGGGAGAAGTGCTTAGCTTTGCGTTCAATCTTGCGGTGTCATTTCCCAGTGACAGCAAGGGCAGCAAGGCACGTATTGTATTGTTGCCATCGAGGATAAAAAGATGGGGTTTATATCATATTGCTTGAGTTTACTCCTCTACATCATGTCATCTTGCCTAATGCGTTACTCTGTTCTTATGAACTTAATACTCTAGATGCATGCTGGATAGCGGTCGATGTGTGGAGTAATAGTAGTAGATGCATAATCGTTTCGGTATACTTGTCACGGATGTGATGCCTATATACATGATCATGCCTAGATATTCTCATAACTATGCGTTTTTCTATCAATTGCTCGGCAGTAATTTGTTCACTCACCGTAGAATTTGCTATCTTGAGAGAAGCCACTAGTGAAACCTATGGCCCCGGGGTCTATCTTCCATCATATTATTTTCATATCTACTTGCTATTTTTATCATTATTTATTTTGCAATCTTTATTTTCCAATCTATACCACAAAAATACCAAAAATATTTATCTTCTTATCTCAATCAGATCTCACTTTCGTAAGTGACCGTGAAGGGATTGACAACCCCTTTATCGCGTTGGTTGCGAGCTTCTTGTTTGTTTGTGCGGGTACTAGGCGACTTGCGTGCTACCTCCAAGTGGATTGATACCTTGGTTCTCAAAAAT
This sequence comes from Triticum dicoccoides, assembly GCF_002162155.2. Taxonomy (NCBI): domain Eukaryota; kingdom Viridiplantae; phylum Streptophyta; class Magnoliopsida; order Poales; family Poaceae; genus Triticum; species Triticum dicoccoides. Next base: position 419,074,738 of record NC_041388.1, on the reverse strand, counting down.
TGAGGGAAATACTTATGCTACTTTGATGCATCACCCTTTCCTCTTCAAGGGAAAACCAACGCATGCTCAAGAGGTAGCAAGAAGGATTTCTGGCGCCGTTGCTGGGGAGGTTGCACCATGTCAAGTCAAGATTTGATCTCCTAGCAACTAGCCATCTCTGGCACCATCTATGCACAAGTCAAGACATACCAAGTACCCATCACAAACTCTTACCCCTTGCATTACATTATTTGCCACTTGCCTCTCATTTTCCTCTCCCCCACTTCACCCTTGCCGTTTTATTCACCCTCTTTTCCATCCGCCTCTTTTCTGTTCGTCTCTCTTTGCTTGCCTCTTGTTTGCTTGTGTGTAGGATTGTTTGTCACAATGGCTCAAGATAATACTAAATTGTGTGACTTTTCCAATACCAACAATAATGATTTTCTCAGTACTCCAATTGATCCTCTTACCGATGTTGAATCTTGTGAAATTAATACTGCTTTGCTGAACCTTGTTATGAAAGATCTGTTTTGTGGCCTTCCTAGTGAAGATTCCGCTACCCATCTAAACAACTTTGTTGATTTATGTGATATGCAAAAGAAGAAAGATGTGGATAATGATATTGTTAAACTGAAGCTATTTCCATATTCGCTTAGAGATTGTGCTAAAACTTGGTTTTTGTCTTTGCCTAAAAATAGTATTGATTCATGGAATAAGTGCAAAGATGCTTTTATCTCTAAGTATTTTCCTCCCGCTAAGATCATCTCTCTTAGAAACGATATTATGAATTTTAAGCAACTTGCTCATGAGCATGTTGCTCAAGCTTGGGAGAGGATGAAATTAATGATACGTAATTGCCCTACACATGGATTAAATTTATGGATGATCATACAAAATTTTTATACCGGATTGAATTTTGCTTCTAGAAATCTTTTAGATTCGACCGGGGGAGGCACTTTTATGGAAATCACTTTAGGAGAAGCTACTAAACTCCTAGATAATATTATGGTTAATTATTCTTAATGGCACACCGAAAGATCTACTAGAAAAAAGGTTCATGTGATAGAAGAAATTAATGTTTTGAGTGGAAAGATGGATGATCTTATGAAGTTGTTTGCTAATAAGAGTGTTTCTTCTGATCCTAATGATATGTATTTGTCTACTTTGATTGAGAATAATAATGAATCTATGGATGTGAATTTTGTTGGTAGGAACAATTTTGGTAACATCGCGTATAGAGGAAACTTTAATCCTAGGCCGTTTCCTAGTAATTCCTCTAATAATTATGGTAATTCCTACAACAACTTTTATGGAAATTTTAATAAGATGCCCTCTGATTTTGAGACTAGTGTTAAAGAAATTATGATTTCACAAAGAATTTCAATGCTTTGCTTGAAGAAAAAATGCTAAGATCGATGAGTTGGCTAGGAACGTGGATAGAATTTCTCTTGATGTTGATTCCTTGAAACATAGATCTATTCCACCTAAGCATAATATCAATGAGTCTATGAAAGCCATGAGAATTTCCATTGATGAGTGCAAAGAAAAAACTGCTAGGATGCGTGCTAAGAAAGATTGCTTTTTGAAAGCGTGTTCTTCTAGTTTTCATGATAATAATGATGAAGATATAGAAGTGATTGACGTGTCCCCTTGTCGTGGTATTCTCACGGGGGGCTTGCGAGTCAACAGATGCCACAAGGGCTTAGTGTGAGGGTAAGACTGCTGCTGATAGGACCGGGAGCGGGTATGCGAGTAGCACGCGCTAGTTACCAAGGTTCGGGGCTCTCCGGAGATATAACACCCCTACTCCTGCATGTCTGAGTATATCTAGTATATCTATCTGGTACAGAGTTGCTCCTGGAGCTGTATCTGAGCTCAGTGCCATAGGCATCTGGCTTTGCATATGTCTTATATGGGTGTATGAGCTAGCTAGCAAGTGGGCATGAGAGTGCTCCACCGTGCGTGGCATGTATGCATGCGTGAGGGAATTCATCCTCTCTGGATGGATGGATGTGAGCCCATATATAGTGTGGAGCTAGCTTGATATGTAAGCTATGTGGGTAGCTTAGGAAGTAAGCTAGGTAGTGGCATGGGAACAAGGGGGCATGATGGGGTGTCATGCTTGTCCCCTGGGTCACTTCATAAATAGTGCCAAGGGACAAGTGACACTATACATGATGACATGAGGTACAGCCATCTCGTCCGCGGTATGGCTGCCATGTCGGGGTCTTGTCGGTGTCGGGTCGGGTTGCAGTCGGCAGCCGGCTATTTGGCGTAGTCGGCAGCCGGCTGGTTGGCGCGGTCGGCAGCCGGCTGGTCAGAGCAGTCGGACGAGGAGCCGGCAGGAGCGGCCGGGCAGTCGGACTGAGGGGCTTTGCTAGCCCCGATGTCTTGAAATATCGTCTTGCCGTCCTCGGGGTACCCGTGGTCGATTACTCCGACCGTAGCCCCCAAGCCTCCGGGCAACTTGGCAAAGTTGGGCGGAGGTTTTTTGGCGAGTGTTCATCGAAATGATCAAGAAAAAAGACAAAGTTAGTCCATGCGGATATATCAAATGTTTGCTTTTAGCATTGCAAGTTTTATGCGGAGGGTGCCAACTTGGTTTCGTCCGAGCCCCCTTAATCTTTTTCGTGTTCCCTCCGCTTTTTGTCTTGTGCTCTTGCTTGCCGGACAGCCGCTCTGCGGTCTGTGGCTAAGAGTGGGCCACGAAGTGGAGTGTACAGTACTCAGAGTCTAGGAGCAGATTCAACCAAGTAGATACTTGTAAAGGAAAATGGCCGTGTCGCCCGAACCATTTTTCTTACCGGACGTTTTTCGCGTGGGTGGCCTCCAGCGTTCACTCTTGCTAGCCGGACAGCCGCTCTGCGGTCTGTGACTAAGAGTGAGCCTTTGGTACCACGCACGGTACTGAGCCGTCTGCGGGAACTAACGTCTCAGGCCAAGCGGCCAGCCCCCAGGCCAACTCTGGTTGGTGCCGGGGTGAACAGTGATGCAACTGTAAAAAAATGCAGAGATAGAACCCGAGCATCGCTCGGGGTTATCCGTGCTTGCGTGATGCAAAAATATGCGGGCGACGAGCTCACATTGATTTTTGTGTAGTCGCGGTCGTCGAAAACAGCCGGCGCGACTCGGCTCTCGCGGAGCGCGTCGGCGCACCCGCTGGGTGTAGCCTTTGAGCCCCCGGGTGCTCAAAGGGGGGTTTCGACCGGTCAGGCTCGACCGGCCAGGCGGTGAGGCATCTTGCAACATCCTTTTTCTTCTTTTCTGCCGGCTGGGGGAGCCGGACAGAACTCTTCTCTTGTCTCTAATCTTCGCGGGGGCGCGCCAGCGCACCCGCTGGGTGTAGCCCCTGAGATTCGGGCCGACTGCTGTGCAGTCGGGCCGAATCTCACGGCAACTACTTTGTCTTCTTCTCATGGGGGCGCGTCAGCGTACCCGCTGGGTGTAGCCCCCGAGATTCGGGCCGACTGCTGAGCAGTCGGGCCGGATCTCCCGACGATTACTTTGTCTTCTTGCTCGCGGGGGCGCATCAGCGCACCCGCTGGATGTATCGCCCGAGATTCGGGCGCTCGAGGAGGTCCCGGCCGGTCGGGCTTGACCGGCAGGGGGCGAGCGGGATGCGGCCGAGCCGGCGCTCTTGCCGGCCAGACGTTGAAGCTGGTAGGTAGGCCGGGTCGCGTCTAGCCGTCCGAGTGGTGAAGCAGGCGGGCGGATAGACGAACGTTTTTCCTTCGGATACACTTTTTTCCTAAGTTGACTTGAGCAGTTAGCCACATTTCTTTTTCTCTCGATGGGTTGGGCAGTCGGCCCTTCTTCTGCACGAGCAGCCGGCTGCATGCCTCTCTATCTTCTTCTCTCTCTTTTTTTCCAGTCCGCCGGCTAGGCACCCGGCATGACTTTTCTCTCTTCAGCCGGCTAGCGGCTTTGACTTTTCTTTTTATCTTCTTCACATTGGCTCAACAGTTGGCAGGAGCGGGCAGGGAGCTGGCAGTCGGCCATGCCGGCCGGGTGGTCGGTGAAGCCGGGTGGTGGGCGGAGTCGGCCGTCCGGGTGGCGGGAGCCGGCCGTGCAGGCGCGGACGGGGAGTTGGTAGCCGGGTAGCGGGACTCGGGCGTCCCGGCGCGCGGAGGGGCGGAGGCAAGGCGTCGGCGACCCGGCGGCCGGGTGCTGGCGAAGCCGGCCGGGGGGTCAAGCAGAGAACCAACACGGGCGGCGCTAGGCGAGGCGAGCCCGAGCAGCCGGCTAGCGGGCGCGCAGCGACCCGGGAGCCGGGCGCGGCTGGGCGGAAGGGCCACGCGAGCCGGAGCGACGCATGGGCAGACGCCGGCGACCCGGCGTCCGGGTGCTGCGGGAGTCGGCGAGGCGGAGTCGACGCCGCACGCGGAGGCCAGCTGGCGGGGCGAAGCCGGCGCTGGGCGACCCGGTGGCGTGGCTGGGTGTCGGAGGCTCAGGCGGAGCAAGAGCCCGTCGGGGCCGAAGGAGGCCGGGAGGCGTGTGTGCGCGGATGGAGCCGGGGCCAGCTAGTGGCGCGCGCGACGGGAGCCGGACGGACGGGCGCGTCCCGGCCAGGGCGGAGGTGACCTGGTAGGGGCGGACCCGGCGAATGATGCAGGAAGCCGGCGCGGGCGTAGCCGGCCGGACGGGCATGGTGAACCAGCAGTCAGGCGTGGGCGAAGTGGGCGGAGCCTGTGACCGAGTCGGCACGGACGCTGGAGGCTAGCGGCGAGTCGGGTGCATGCGGATGCGGCGAGTTGGACACGGGAGCCGCCGGGCGGGGCGAGGTGGAGACGCTTCGACCAGGCGGAGGAGAGGAGTTGGCCCGATGCGGGATGTAGGCGGAGTCGGCCGCAGGGCAGGCCTGGCAACGCGCTGAGCCGGCCGGAGCTGTGAGAGCCGGGCCGGGACGGGGCCACAGCTGGCGCGGGCAGAGGAGCGCGCAGGGGCGCAGCGGCCGGGCGCGAAGATGGCGGCAACGACGCGAACGCAAGCCGGCGGGCGGGCAGGCGAAGTAGGCGGACGGGCACGGAGGCGGGGCATGCGCTCGGGAGGCCGAGAGCAGTCGGCCACATGCGGGGATGGACCCGGCGGCCGGGAGGCCGACAAGCAGCAAGGAGCGCAACGGGCGTGACGGGCACCCGGCCATGGGCGGAGAAGGCCACGTGGAGGCCGGCACAGGGCAGCGTGAACGCGATGCGGTTGCGCAGGGGCCGGCCGGAGTGTGGGGCGCTGGGGAAGAGCCCAGACAGGAACGCAACAATCTGCAGCGGCGCAGGCGCGGCCGTGCAGGATCTTGACTGGGAGGCAGCAAGCTGCAGCAGCACTGGCGTGGCCGGAGATGCACGAGGCAAGACGTAGTGCAGGTGCTAACAACAGGTCATGTCGTTGCTTGCGTAGTGTATGGATGGTTTGACCATTGACTTCCGTCTAGCTAGCAAGCATAAATGATATATGGAGGAGTGAGCGTGTGTTTTGGCCGAAGCAAGCCGCAACGCGGAGGGAAGCAAACGCGAGCAGCGTGTGGATGGCCACGGCTGACCGAAACAAGGCTCCGCGCGCGCGGCTCGCTCGCGGACTGACGGCCGACGTTGCGGTGGTGTTGATGAAGGCGCGGCCGACGGCGAGGACGCGCCGCTCCTCGCGGCCATTTCGAGGGCGTGTCGATGTCGAGCCCCAGACCGCTATCGGAGAGACAGTGCGACGCCGCGGTGGTGAAGGCGAAGAGGCTGTCAGGACCCCGACTCAATGCCACATCGATCTAGCATGTAACACCTCATATCACTTTGCGGCCTCACGCACGGTATTCCCACGGGTGTCGCCTTACCTTTGCGCGGGACCGTTTGCGCCTTTTGGCACACGTATATGATAGTGTCGCTAGCATCCATATGATAAGGAGCCCGGGCTGACATGGCTAGTCGTAAACCCAAAGTGGCACAAACTTACAGGGACAGGCATCCATGACCCAACATCGAACGTGTCGGTCATCAGCGAGTGAATCCAGGCTGTAGCACTGGGCTAGCAGGACTCCGGTGAACCGGGCTGTAGCGGGCTAACAGGACTCCGGTATTCATCGCGTGACATTTCCCCGAAGGGACAGACACAGGAACGAAGAAGGACACATGCCGGCCAGCCTAAGTGTTCCGGAGCAGTAGCAAGCTACCATGGCTCGGTGGAAACACTAGGAGACATTTCCCCGTAAGAGAGGCTACTAAAGATAAACAACTAGATGGTCAGATCCCACACATACCAAGCATTTCAATAACATACACACAATATGCTCGATATGTGCAAATACAACATGGCATCACAACATGACTCTACGACTCAAGTAATTTATTCAATAGGCTCCGAGGAGCGAGATATTACAAACATGGGTCTCATGACCCAACAATCAGAGCATACAAATCAAAGCACAAGCGGAAGCTATCATGTCTGAGTATAGACATCTATAACTGAAAAAGGCTGAGAAGCCTGACTATCTACCAGATCCTGCCGGGGCACAAGATCGTAGCTGAGGTAACAAGCTAAACGTCGAAGTCCACGCGAAACTACTAGTGAGACCGAAGTCTCTCTGCAAAAACATAAAATAGGCAAACATGAGTACAAATGTACCCAGCAAGACTTACATCAGAGCTAACTACATATGCATCATTATCAACAAAGGGGATGGTGGAGTTTAACTGCAGCAAGCCAGCTTTGACTCGGTGGCTATCCTGAACTACGACTGCAATGTAACTCTTTTGAGGTGGCGCACATGAGTCCACATATTCACCATATCAATACACCACTATGGATCCGCTCCCGTCTCCCTACGAGAACGCCATCCATAGTTCTCACGCTTATCTTGCGTATTTTAGAGTATCCACTTTCACTTGTCTATGAACTGATATAAGCAACCCAGAAGTCCTTTGCCGCGGACACGTCTATTCGAATAGATGATGTTAACCCTGCAGGGGTGTACTTCTTCATACATGTTTCCAACACTTAGCGTCTGCACACGACATGTGCTCGGCAGACTTCAAGTGAAAGCCGACGTGGGTGTAGACCACGACCTACCTAAACACTCAAGTCTCTAGTCCGGGTTTATCGCCTATTCGGGTTCCATCCATGAGGAGATCCGGCCGGAGTTTCGCTCACAGCCCCAAACGATGTGAACAGGGTTCCCGAGATACCAAACGGGCATCCGGTACACCGTGCCACGTACCTACCGCATCACAGCCCACCCCTACGGTCAGCACTGTCCACGGCCTCCAGTAAGCTACAAACACCAGAAACTACTTGCAACTCCTGGACAGAGGACTAGGGTGAATAAGAAGTCGAGCGGGGTCATATTTCAGGGCCCAATGTATGGTAGTAGCTGAATCATGGATCACAAACACAGAACTCAGTTCCTGAGGACGGCTTCAATGAGACAACCCACCATGTACTCCTACATGGCCTCTCACCGACACCTTTTACCAAATCGTGTTCACACACTTAGCTCACACACAGTAGGACATGTTCACACACCTCTGATTCATCCCGGATGAATCAGACTTGACACAACTCTAAGAAGTAGCAGGCATGACAAACAAGCATGAATGAGTAGGCACAACAGGTCTCAAACAACTCCTACTCATGCTAGTGGGTTTCATCTATTTACTGTGGCAATGACAGGTCATGCAAAGGATAAAGGGGTTCAGCTACCGCAGCAAGTAACAGATGAATCGATGTTGTCCTAATGCAGTAAAGAGAGCAGGAGCGAGAGAGTAGGATTGTATCGGAATGAACAAGGGGGTTTTGCTTGCCTGGCACTTCTGAAGATAACATTGAGTCTTCATCAGTGTCAACGATCACATCGTCGGTACAACGTCTACCGAGGGAGAACAACACCGGCAAACACAGAAGAAACACGATCAATGCAATGCACAATATGATGCATGCTATGACATGTCAATATGAATGTGTTTTGGGCTAATGCATCTAGCAACAAGTTAAATGGGGTTGGTTTGAATACAAGATTCAAATTCAAACTCCATATGTGAGAGTTTAAATGCCATTTATTTGATTTGTGCTAAACAGCAGCTATAAGTTGTTCTAACATGCATGAAAATGGTACAGATGGATTCCTTGATTTTTTCTGATAATTTTTCATATATAAATTATTTAATTTGGAGTTACGGTTGAATTTCTATGATTTATTGAAGTTTAGGGCATTTTCTGAAATTTCCTGAATATTAATAATTCCAGTAATTCATTAATGCGTCAGCCTGACGTCAGTGTGACGTCAGCAGGTCAACGGGGGCTGGTCCGGGTCAAACCTGACGTTCGGGACCCACATGTCAGCTGCACAGTGATTTAACAGAGTTTAATTAACTTAACTAAATTGTTAGCCGGGTTAATTAAACGGTAGGGCCCACCGGTCAGTGGCCCTAGGCCTGGGTTAGCGGGGGTGGTTAGGCCCTAATGACCGGCCACGTCGGATTCGCCGGCGGTTGGACGACGGCGACGACCCAGAGCGGCGGTGGCTCGCCGGAGTTGCGCCAGAGACGACGGATCGATGCGCCAGGGGCACCAGGAGGTAGCCCATGCCCGTGCGCATCTAGGGGAACCAACGGGAGGTGCGGGGGTGGTCGGGGTTCGCCGGAGTGGAGCCCGAGGCGGCGGCCGGAGCTCGGGGGTTCGTGGGACCAGCGCTGCGGTGCACGGGAGGACGAGTGGTTAGGTGCTTTGGGTTCCTAAGGTTGCGGTGAGCACGCCGGTGGGCTCGGGAGCGAGCTGCGGTGGCTGTGGCCACGGCCACGCCATGGCCGGCGGCGAGGAGCAATCGGATCCGGTGAAAAGGGAGGCTAGAGTACGGGAACGAGCGCGAGGAGGAGGGGGAATGGAAGAGTAGCTCACAGCGGATCTGGTGGAGGCAACGGCGAGGCCGGGGAGGGGCTGGAGCTCGCGAATCCTCGAAAGTTCGCCGGCGGCCTAAGGTTGGGGGCGAGCTTGAGGGCGACGCTGCAGGGCTTCCGGAGGGCCGTGGATCGGTGGGGAGGAAGAGGGGGTCGGGGCGGAGCTTCCTGGGGCGTCGGTGAGGCGTGGGGTGGCCGGTGGCCACGGTGGTTCTCGTCGGCGGTGGCGGGCGCGTTCGGTGAGGAGAACAGAGGAGGGGGAGAGTGTTCCGGGGAGAGAGAGGAGAGGGGCACGGGGAGAGTAGGAGAGGGTCGAGGGGGCCGCGTGGCGTCACCGGGGCATCGAGGAGGAGCCAAGCAGGCTGGGAGGGAGGAGGTGGCCGGGGCGCGTGGCCGCGCGCGCCGGGCGCGTGCCCGTCCTCCTGGCAGGGAGGAAGACGACAGGGGAGGGGTGGAGATGGGCTGGGCCGGAAGTGTTGGGCCGTCCAGGTGGCTTCGGTGAGCGCCAGGTAAGTCCAGGTAAGTTTCTGTTCTTTTATTGTTTTTCTGTTTCTGTTTTATTTTTATTTAATCTTTTGCCACTGTTTTGAATTTAAAATAATTCAAACAATGCCAAAAGCTCCTCTGAATATTTTTATTTTGCTAGATGGACTTTTCCAAAAGCTCATAAAATATTTCAGGGGTATTTGAAATTATATTCTAGTTATATGAATATAATTCAAATTCAAATAGCTAATGATTTAAATTCAAAGTCCCAAAAATAAATCCTTAAAAATGTTCAATATTTTTGGTTTGGATCAAAACCCTTGCCAAGAATATTAAACATCTAAGAAGAGCATTTTGGAACAATGAATGAGATTTTAGGGGTTTTGCCCTTCTTTTATTTAGGGTTTTGAGGCTTCTAAATTCCTCAGTTCAAGTTTCAAAAATTTAAACATGATGCACAGATGGAAGCAAGCATAGGTCAGGCCAGGACTAGGATGTGACAGAGGCCGACGGCGAGGACGCGCCACCCCTCGCGGCCGCTCCAGGGGCGGGTCGATGTCGAGCCCCCGAGCGCTACCGGAGAGACGATGCGACACCGCGGCGGAGGCGATGAAGAAAAAAGGGTCCCGCCCGGACTGCGAAACCAGCAGCAGCACGGTAGCATAGTACCGCCCCACGGTGGGTGCCAACTATCGTGGTATTCTCACGGGGGCTTGCGAGTTGACAGATGCCACAAGGGCTTAGTGTGAGGGTAAGACTGCTGCTGATAGGACCGGGAGCGGGTATGCGAGTAGCACGCGCTAGTTACCCAGGTTCGGGGCTCTCCGGAGATATAACACCCCTACTCCCGCATGTCTGAGTATATCTAGTATATCTATCTGGTACAGAGTTGCTCCTGGAGCTGTATCTGAGCTCAGTGCCATAGGCATGTGGCTTTGCATATGTCTTATATGGGTGTATGAGCTAGCTAGCAAGTGGGCATGAGAGTGGTCCACCGTGCGTGGCATGTATGCATGCGTGAGGGAATTCATCCTCTCTGGATGGATGGATGTGAGTCCATATATATAGTGTGGAGCTAGCTTGATATGTAAGCTATGTGGGTAGCTTAGGAAGTAAGCTAGGTAGTGGCATGGGAACAAGGGGGCATGATGGGGTGTCATGCTTGTCCCCTGGGTCACTTCATAAATAGTGCCAAGGGACAAGTGACACTATCCATGATGACATGAGGTACAACCGTCTCGTCCGCGGTATGGCCGCCACGTCGGGGTCTTGTCGGTGTCGGGTCGGGTTGCAGTCGGCAGCCGGTTGTTTGGCATAGTCGGCAGCCGGCTGGTTGGCGCAGTCGGCAGCCGGCTGGTCAGAGCAGTCGGACGGGGAGCCGACAGGAGCGGCCGGGCAGTCGGACTGAGGGGCTTTGCTAGCCCCGATGTCTTGAAATATCGTCTTGCCGTCCTCAGGGTACCCGTGGTCGATTACTCCGACACCCCTATTAAATCTTTGTTTTGCAATATGAATCTTGATAATGATGGGAATGGAGACGAGTCAATTTTAGTTAAAAGGCGTCCCAATGATTCGAAGTTTTTAGATTTTGACACAAAAATTGGTAAAAGTGGGATTGAAGAGGTCAAAACTTTACATAGCAATGAACCCACTATTTTGGATTTATAGGAATTTAATTATGATAATTTCTCTTTGATAGATTGTATTTCCTTGTTGCAATCTGTGCTGAATTCTCCTCATGCTTATGATCAAAATAAAGCTTTTACCAAACATATCATTGATGCCTTAATGCAATCCTATGAAGAAAAGCTTGAATTAGAAGTTTCTATCCCTAAAAAAATTTATGATGAGTGGGAACCTACTATTAAAATTAAAATTAAAGATCATGAATGCTATGCTTTATGTGATTTGGGTGCTAGTGTTTCCACGATTCCAAAAACTTTGTGTGATGTGTTAGGTTTCCGTGAATTTGATGATTGTTCTTTAAATATGCATCTTGTGGATTCCACCATTAAGAAACCTATGGGAAGGATTAATGATGTTCTTATTGTTACAAATATGAATTATGTGCCCGTAAATTTCATTGTTCTTGATATAGATTGCAATCCTACATGTCCTATTATTTTTGGTAGACCTTTCCTTATAACGATTGGTGCAATTATTGATATCAAAGAAGGAAATATTAGATTTCAATTTCTATTAAGGAAGGGCATGGAACACTTCCCCAGAAAGAAAATTAAATTACCTTATGAATCTATTATGAGATCCACTTATGGATTGCATACCAAAGACGACAATACCTAGATCTATTCTTGTTTTTATGCCTATCTAGGGGCGTTAAACGATAGCGCTTGTTGGAAGGCAACCCACTTTTATTTTTGTTTCTTGTTTTTTCTTCCAGTTTGGTAATAAATAATTCATCTAGATTCTTTTTAGATGTGGTTTTATGTTTTTAATTAGTGTTTGTGCCAAGTAGAACCTTTGGGAAGACTTGGGGGAAGTCTTTGCGATCTTGCTATAAAAAATAGAAACTTTAGCGCTCACGAGATTTGCTGCCATTTTTACTAGAGAGTGAGATTAGGTTGATTATTTTTGCAGATGATTAATAGACAAATTCCTCACGTCCACCAATTTATTTCAGAATTTTTGGGTATACAGAAGTATTCTAAACCTACAGATTACTACAGACTGTTATGTTTTTGACAGATTTTGTTTTTCGTGTGTTGTTTGCTTATTTTGATGAACCTATGGCTACTATCGGGGGGTATGAACCATAGAGAAGTTGGAATACAGTAGGTTTAACACCAATATAAATAAATAATGAGTGCATTACAGTACCTTGAAGTGGTGGTTTCTTTTCTTATACTAACGGAGCTCATGAGATTTTCTGTTGAGTTTTGTGTTGTGAAGTTTTCAAGTTTTGGGTAAAGACTTGATGGATTTTGGAATAAGGAGTGGCAAAAGCCTAAACTTGGGGATGCCCAAGGCACCCCAAGGTAAAATTCAAGGACAACCAAAATCCTAAGCTTGGGGATACCCCGAAAGGCATCCCCTCTTTCGTCTTCGTCCATCGGTAACTTTACTTGAGGCTATATTTCTATTCACCACATGATATGTGTTTTGCTTGGAGCGTCTTTTATGATTTGAGTCTTTGCTTTTTAGTTTACCACAATCATCCTTGCTGTACACACCTTTTGGAGAGACACACATAAATCGGAATTTATTAGAATACTCTATGTGCTTCACTTATATTTTTTGAGCTAGATAATTTTGCTCTAGTGCTTCACTTATACCTTTTTAAGAGCACGGTGTTGGTTTTATTTTACAGAAATTATTGATCTCTCATGATTCACTTATATTATTTTGAGAGTCTTTTAGAACAGCATGGTAATTTTATTTGGCTATAAAATTAGTCCTAATATGATAGGCATCCAAGATGGGTATAATAAAAACTATCATAAAAAGTGCACTGAATACTATGAGAATTTTGATACTTGATGATTGTTTTGAGATATGAAGATGGTGATATTAGAGTCATGCTAGTTGAGTAGTTGTGAATTTGAGAAATACTTGTTCTAAAGTTTGTGATTCCCGTAGCATGCACGTATGGTGTACCATTATGTGATGAAGTCGGCGCATGATTTATTTATTGATTGTCTTCCTTATGAGTGGCAGTCGGGGACGAGCGATGGTATTTTCCTACCAATCTATCCCCCTAGGAGCATGTGTATAGTACTTTGTTTTGATAACTAATAGATTTTTTCTGTAAGTCTGTGAGTTCTTTATGACTAATGTTGAGTTCATGGGTTATACGCACTCTCACCCTTCCACCATCGCTAGCCTCTCTAATACCGCGCAACTTTCGCCGGTATCATACACCCACCATATACCTTCCTCAAAACAGCCACTATACCTACCTATTATGGAATTTCCATCGCCATTCTGACATATATTGCCATGCAACTTACCACCATTCCATTTGTTATGACACGTTACATCATTGTCATATTGCTTTGCATGATCATGTAGTTGACATCGTATTTGTGGCAAAGCCACCTTTATAATTCTTTCATACATGTCACTCTTGATTCATTGCATATCTGGTACACCGTCGGAGGCATTTACATAGAGTCATATGTTGTTCTAGTATCGAGTTGTAATTTTTGAGTTGCAAGTAAATAAAAGTGTGATGATCATCATTATTAGAGCATTGTCCCAAGTGAGGAAAGGATGATGGAGACTATGATTCCCCCACAAGTCGGGATGAGACTCCAAATGAAAAATAAAAAAAAGAAAAGAAAAGGAGGCCTAAAAAAGATAGAAAAGGCCCAAATAGAAAAATAAAAAAGGGGAAAATGAGAGAAAAAGAGAGAAGGGACAATGTTACTATCCTTTTACCACACTTGTGCTTCAAAGTAGCACCATGATCTTCATGATAGAGAGTCTCCTATGTTGTCACTTTCATATACTAGTGGGAATTTTACATTATAGAACTTGGCTTGTATATTCCAATGATGGGCTTCCTCAAAATGCCCTAGGTCTTCGTGAGCAAGCAAGTTGGATGCACACCCACTTAGTTTCTTTTGTTGAGCTTTCATACGCTTATAGCTCTAGCGCATCCGTTGCATGGCAATCCCTACTCACTCACATTGATATCTATTGATGGGCATCTCCATAGCCCGTTGATATGCCTAGTTGATGTGAGACTATCTTCTCCTTTTTGTCTTCTCCACAACCACCATTCTATTCCACTTATAGTGCTATGTCCATGGCTCACGCTCATATATTGCATGAAGATTGAAAACGTTTGAGAACATCTAAAGTATGAAACAATTGCTTGGCTTGTCATCGGTGTTGTGCATGATTAAATACTTTGTGTGATGAAGATAGAGCATAGCCAGACTATATGATTTTGTAGGGATAACTTTCTTTGGCCATATTATTTTGAGAAGAGATGATTGCTTTGTTAGTATGCTTGAAGTATTATTATTTTATGTCAATATTAAACTTTTGTCTTGAATCTTTTGGATCTGAACATTCATGCCACAATAAAGAAAATTACATTGAAAATTATAATAGGTAGCATTCCACATCAAAAATTCTGTTTAATCATTTACCTACTCGAGGACAAGCAGGAATTATGTCGGATTTCGGGTTCCGGCAGACCCTTGTGGTTCGAACACTGGGGTGCGCACGGAGATTTCGCCTTCTACCTACCTGCACCCCTCCGCCTCGCTAAGATCTAAGCTATGGAAAGAATAGCACAAGAGACACATGGTTTATACTGGTTCGGGCCACCGTTGTGGTGTAATACCCTACTCCAGTGTGTGGTGTGGGGGATTGCCTCTTGGGCTGATGATGATGAGCAATACAAGGAAGAACAGCCTCGCAAGGGTCTGTTCTTGGCTGGGGGGATGAACTGCTAGGAGGAGTTCAGTCGCCCTTCTCTCTCTCTCTCTCTGTGTGTGTGTGTGATGCTACTCGATCCGATCGTAGCTAGTTTCTCTCTTGGCTTCTATGTTCTCCCTTCTTGATTGCCCCTCTACCCTGGGGGTGGCTAGTCCTATTTATAGGCAAAGTCCCTGGGCCTCTTCCCAAATATTGAGCGGGAAGGGCGCCAACAATTGGCCATTTTGAAGGGGAACATCTGGTACACTTATCCTGACTAAAGTTGGTCCTTGCCTACCAAAGGCTCTGGTGGTGACGCTGGCTTGGGCTCCACAATGACTTCCTCCCTGTCGTTGGACTGGTCTTGGTCTCGTTGCACCGAAACGGGTGCCTTTGCTTGATGCTATCGCCTACGCTTGCTCCCTTTGCACCAAAGATGAAAGGAAGACACTGCGCGGTTGGCGCCTTCCTGACGCCTTTGGTCGTCATGGCTTGCATCACGGGCACCTCGTGAGGTACCCCGCCTTGATCTCTCCGCCACCTTGCGAGCTAGCCTGATGAGGCCGTGCCTGAGGAAGCTCCATGTCGTTCGCCCCGCGAGGCTTGGCCCCTCGCGAGGGTCTTGGGTCTGTGTTGATGAAGATGGGCCGCACTGGGCCCCTTTTTGAGCCACGCCGCAGGCCGCAGGCAGGCAAGTTTGGGGAACCCCGTTCCCAGAACGCCGACAGTAGCCCCCGGGCCCAAGGCACGCCTAGACTTGGCCGTGCAGGGAGGCGAAAGGGCAAGAGCGAAGCGCCGCGGGCCCTAACAGCCTGCGGCCTTGGGCGCCGCATGGCGGTGGATTGGGCGTGGGCGCCTCAGCAACCGCGCGAGTTGATAAGGGAGCGGCATCTGCCTAGGCTTTGCTTTTTTTACTTTCTCCGGTTGCTGCTCAGATCCCCTTTCTTGCGCCTCTCCTTCCTTCCTCCAAAATTTCCAGATCTACTCCGACCACGTGACCTAGGAAGCCATGGCGCCTCGTCAGTCCCTGGCCGGAGCTTGGTACTCGTCTACCCTGGACTCGCCGAACGTGTCGGAGGCGAGCCTCGCCCGGTTGCGCCAGATGGCGGCGGCGCAGGGCATCGACGGGGCGAAGGTGTTCAAGGCCGGCTCCGCCACCCCTGAGGGCCAAGGGAGCACCTTCTATCCGTTCTTTGTAAGCGCCATTGCTGCTGGCCTGGTGCCTCCCTTCTCCGAGTTCTTCTTCTTTGTCCTCCGCCATTATAAGCTATAGGCTCTGCATCTCCACCCCAACTCCGTCCTTCTCCTGGCAATCTTCGCCTATTACTGCGAGGCTCACGTAGAGGTGTAGCCCTCAGTGGCCTTGCTGCGCCACTACTTCTACCTCCAGACCTCTCGCGGTCCTGCTTCCGCGTGCACGAGCTTCATCCGTACGGTGGCGCCATTGCCATTTCAAACCCCGGGAAAAGGATTGAGGGCTTCAGGAGCAAGTGGGTCTTGGCAGATGCTGGGCGCATCCACCCTCGGCTGATCTTGCCCACGGAGCAACCCACGAGCTCCAGCGATTGGGGTCGAGCGGAGCTCACGGACCCCCGCACGAAGCTGGTGTTGGAGAAGATGGACGCGAATCTGAGGCCGGCCAACATGGCGACGGCGAAGCTGACCGGCGCGTCGCTGCTGAGGGAATTCCTGGAGCACCAGCTGGCTCCGCTTCGGCAGTACTCACTTCCGATGTGGAGGCCCCATCCGAGCCCCGCGGCCTTGGCCGCCGAAGATCTGGCTGCGGTCCTCCAATCTCTGGTCGGGGCGATGTGGCGAGGTTGGAGGGCGCTCCTACGCCCTTGTTCCTCCGCGACGACTGGGAGCAGGTAGTGGAGTCCATGCCCATCTTCAACGGGGACGGGCCCGTGCCCATGGAAACTCCCGGGGAATCGGTGGACGTGTTCTCCGACGACTCCAGCGAAGAGGAGGAAGGAGGGGAGCGGGAAAAAGGGCCTGACTCCGAGGCGACTGACGGAGAGTCGAGGGCTCCCCTGCCTCGGCACAGGTCCCGCGCTCTCCGCCTCTCTCCGAGCGATGATGACGAGGATGATGACAAGCAGGGCGGCGGGAGCTTGCCCCCGATCCTGAAGAAGGACAGCACCGGGCTGATCTCCCGCGGGTCTACCCCGGCCCCGAGGCGGACCGCAAACGCGCCTTCCGCTCCCGAGCTTCCCAAGGTTGACCCTTCCAGCCTGCTTTCAGGCTTCAAATTTGGCTGGAGGCTGCCTGAGCTCACTGGCGACGACCCGTAAGCGCTTGATTCTTGTCTTTATTTCTTGTTCTGCTGCTGAGGCTTGACGTCCACATCTCTTGGACAGGCTGGCGCCTGCAGCAAAGAAGCCGAAGGGAGCTCCTGAGGTTCCATCCGTGGCAGCGCCTCTGCCCGCGAAGGAAGGTGACCGCGACGCACGGGCTTCTCCTGCCCGATCGTCCTTGCGAGGCCTGGCTGAGCCGGCTGGGGCGAGCTCAGCCCCCATGGCCCAAGTGACTCCCGAGGTGCCTTTGCCTGCTGCCGCCATTACAGCCGTTGGGGCGCAGCAGGCTCCGCCTCAGGATGTTGTGGTCGCGCTGCCGCCTTATCCTCCTACTCCACCGACTGCTGTCTCTCCGACTCCTCCTGCCGTTCTGGATCGTGCTGCTGCTAAGCTGGACCGGCTGTGGCAGGATCTTCTTGGAGCCTACCCTCGCTTGGTGGTCGGGCGCTTGGAGCTGGCTTCAGGATGGATTCGCTCCGACGGTTCGATTCGTGCGGCGCTGGTCCAGGCCTTGACGGCTTGCGATGAGGAGAGGCAGGCCGTCCTTGAGGCGAAGGATGCTCGTGACGCAGCCCTGGGGGAGGTGGTCGACGTCCATGGTCACTGCAAGGCGCTGGAGGACGAGCTGCAAGGCCTGCGGGACCAGCTCACGAAAGAGGCCCGCCTTCGCCAAGAGCAGGAAGAAGGCATGAAGGCTCGCGAGGCGGCCGTCAAGGAGAGGGAGGTCAAGCTCAGGAGGTGCCGTGATCGCCTAGGCGCGCTGGAGTAGGAGTTGGGGGCGAGGAAGGTCGAGCTGGACGACAAGGCCCAGGTTCTTGCCGAGGACCGCGTGGCCTTCGCAGAGATGGAGGCGAAGGCTCGCTCCTCGCTGAGGACGCTTTACGACAGCGGCCTGGAGAGCCCGCTGGCTGGCGCTGAGGACGGCCCCGCCAAGCTGCTTCCCTTCCTGGTTCGCGCTCTTGAAGATGTCGCCCTTCGCCTTGGCCCCACGGCCGAGGCCGAGGCGCGTGTCCTGTCTTCTGCAGCGGTGACGCGGGTCCTCACCCACATCTACCTTCACGATCCCGGCGTCGACCTCGACAGCCTGCTGGAGCCAGTAAGCGGCGAGCGTGCCGGTGCCGCTGCCGAGGCCATGAAGGGTCACGCGGAGGCTCTGCTGGGGAAGTTCCGGGCCTTCAGCACCAAGCCGAAGCAAGGCGCTGCCGATCCCGCTGCTCCAAGAGGTGAACCCACTCCGCGCTGTTCCACCGCCGACAAGTGACTCCGTTGTGGCTCCTGTCCTGCCTTTAATTCCTGCACATGTATCATGCCTCGGGGAGGCGTTTAAACTTGCGTTTGGCATTGAGATAATAGTGTGGACTGTAATATTTGCTTTTGAATTCCTTGAAATTTACGCTTTTCCTTCCTACTTGCTTATGTTCTACGCCGGCAGAGCCCGGCCCCGCGCATACCTCAGCGGCTGTTAGCCCCGACCAGAAACCAGGACGGGACCAAGGAGTGAGGGGCTACGTGACAAGTTAGGCTCCTGAGTCGCGATGCTCAGGAGTCCCCCTTGGCGCACGAACAACAAGTAGGAGGTTTGATGTGGGTGGATCTACCGTTCTACGTCTGCAGAGCCCGGCCGTGCGCATACCTCAACCGCCGTTAGCCTTTCGGAACTAAGGAGTGAGGGGCTACGTGACCAGTTAGGCTCCTGAGTCATGATGCTCAGGAGTCCCCCTTGACGCTCAAACGACCTTCGTACCTTGGCTCCGCTCGGGGAGAGACGCGCGACGAACCAGGCCCGGGGGGGCCTAGCTGGGTGGCGTGCATCTGGGCGTGACCCAGGCGCAGCCCCCGTGCCCAGCCCCCTCGCGCGGCACTCCCGAGGGGAGGCGTTACGATGAGGCTAGACACTGAGCTCTGGGCTCCCTGAGGTTGATGCGGCCCGGGGGCCATCCTCAGTTGTTTATCACCAGCGTGGAGCATAGCGCTTCCGTATGTGTACGGGCATAGCCGCTCCTCGGCAGTGTCATCAGCCAGCGCGGAGCATGGTGCTTCCACTCATACGTGGGAGAGGGCTCCCCTCCGGGAGGAGCCCCCGGGGGGTGTACAGCCCCGCACTGACACGTGGCTGGCACGGTAGGGCCTGCCGAGGTGTATCTAGGCACCCGTGAGCCAGCACGGGACTCACGGGGCCCTACCTCTAGGCGGGTTGCGCCTGGCACTGGGCCTTATCTTGTGATGTGTCCGTGCAAATTTGGTTAGATGCTGGCACTCTACATCCTCGGGTCCCGGCCCTCGAGCTGGTCTCAGCCGTCGCCGGTATGCCAGGTCGCGATGCCGTGGACAAGGCCAGAGGGTGAGGGCTGGAGAGCCAGTAAGAGCCCTGAGTCGCGATGCTCAGGTACCCCCCCTTTAACGTGCAAGTGGTCAGCATGGAGAAGAAGAGGTGCCGTGGACAGGCATCAAATGATCAAGCATGGTGGGTCGAACGCATAGCCGGAAATAAACGCAAAAGGGATACATGCTACTGGGTCTGGCCCGAGCGACTTGGGGGATGATGCAGCCCGAGGGGCGCCCCCAACAAGGTAAGCTAACAACATGAAATAAAAGGGATACATGCCGCAGGGACGGACCCACGCGGCCTGGGAATAATGCAGCCCTGGGGGGCGCTCCCAGCTGGAAATGAAACTTGAAAGATGTCACCTGATGATGTTGAGGACGAAGGAGTGTTGGCGTAGCTGTTGGAAATATGCCCTAGAGGCAATAATAAAAGGATTATTATTATATTTCCTTGTTCATGATAATTGTCTTTTATTCATGCTATAATTGTGTGATCCGAAAATCGTAATACATGTGTGAATACATAGACACCAACATGTCCCTAGTAAGCCTCTAGTTGACTAGCTCGTTGATCAATAGATAGTCATGGTTTCCTGACTATGGACATTGGATGTCATTGATAATGAGATCACATCATTAGGAGAATGATGTGATGGACAAGACCCAATCCTAAACATATCACAAGATCGTATAGTTCGTTTGCTAGAGTTTTTCCAATGTCAAGTATCTTTTCCTTAGACCATGAGATCGTGTAACTCCCGGATACCGTAGGAGTGCTTTGGGTGTACCAAACGTCACAACGTAACTAGGTGACTATAAAGGTATACTACGGGTATCTCACAAAGTGTCTGTTGGGTTGACACGGATCAAGACTGGGATTTGTCACTCCGTATGACGGAGAGGTATCTCTGGGCCCACTCGGTAATGCATCATCATAATGAGCTCACAGTGACCAAGTGTCTGGTCACGGGATCATGCATTACGGTACGAGTAAAGTGACTTGCCGGTAACGAGATTGAACGAGGTATTGGGATACCGACGATCAAATCTCGGGCAAGTAACGTACCAATTGACAAAGGGAATTGTATACGGGGTTGCTTGAATCCTCGACATCGTGGTTCATCCGATGAGATCATCGAGGAGCATGTGGGAGCCAACATGGGTACCCAGATCCCGCTGTTGGTTATTGACCGGAGATCCATCTCGGTCATGTCTACATGTCTCCCGAACCCATAGGGTCTACACACTTAAGGTTCAGTGACGCTAGGGTTGTAGAGATATGAATATGCAGTAACCCGAAAGTTGTTCGGAGTCCCGTATGAGATCCCGGACGTCACAAGGAGTTCCGAAATGGTCCGGAGGTGAAGAATTATATATAGGAAGTGCAGTTTCGGCCATCGGGAGAGTTTCGGGGGTCATCGATATTGTACCGGGACCACCGGATGGGTCCCGGGGGTCCACCAGGTGGGACCACCCATCCCGGAGGGCCCCATGGGCTGATGTGGGGAGGGGAACCAGCCCATAGTGGGCTGGTGCACCCCCCTTGGCCCACCCCCTGCGCCTAGGGTTGGAAACCCTAGGGTGGGGGGCGCCCCACTTGCCTTGGGGGCCACTCCACCATTGGCCGCCGCCCCCTAGGAGATCCCATCTCCTAGGGCCGGTGCCCCCCCTTGGGGAGCCAATATAAAGTGGGGGGGAGGGAGGGGCAACCTCACCCTTGACTCTTGGCGCCTCCCTCTCCCCTGCTACACCTCTCCCTCTCGCAGTAGAACGGCGAAGCCCTGCTGCGGTGACCCCTGCATCCACCACCACGCCGTCGTGCTGCTGGATCTTCATCAACCTCTCCTTCCCCCTTGCTGGATCAAGAAGGAGGAGACGTCACGCTGACCGTACGTGTGTTGAACGCGGAGGTGCCGTCTGTTCGGCGCTAGGATCTCCGGTGATTTGGATCACGTCGAGTACGACTTCCTCATCCCCGTTCTTTGAACACTTCCACTGTGACACTCCAAAATTTTTATTTGGTTTTTCAGCAAAAACTTTGTTCATTTTTGAAAAGAGGCCATTTAAATTTTTTCCAGAAAACCTTCCTCTTAAAAACTTCTCTGGCAAGGATTTTTATTTTTGTATCTTCTTCAAACTATGGTGTTTGATCATTTAAAACTCTTTCTCTGATGGTTCCTATCGGGGGACTAATCCACGAACACCTATGGGACCGGCGGACCGAGTCCCTTTCGGTTCGGCGGGGGCGGAGGTCGCACGAAGAGCGGATCGAGGCGAAGCACACGAGCAGTTTACCCAGGTTCGGGCCGCACGGATGCGTAAAACCCTACTCCTGCTTTGTGGTTTGTATTGAGTTCTAGCTCGGGAGCGCGGAGTGCTACAGTACACACCAGCGGCTAACGAGACCGAGCCTGCGTGATCTCTTTTTTTCGAACCCCCCTCTACGTTGCACATGGGCCTCCTTTTATATGCTCAAGGGGTCACCGAGAGGTGGCAACGGAGACAAAGGGTAAAAATGGAAAGGTGCTGCGGTAGGTACAGCTACCTGCTACAGTGTATCATACCTAACCCTGACGGCAGGGGACAAGGGCATTAAATGCCCGTCTGTGTCGCCTAAACAGTGCAAAAGGGACCGTCAGGGATGCCACCACTCGCCACGATGGCAATCTTGTCAGCGCCGCTTGCCACTGCGCACCACTGGCTACACAGCCTCCCGCCACACACGCCTGGAAGGGTCCCAGATCGACACGTTGGTGGATGTGCTGGAGCGCGGGCACAGAGTGGTGGCTTGCCGCGGCAAGCGCCTTGCCGCGGTCGTTGTCTTGTCGCGTCCAGGAGCTTGTCACTCACCGGGCCTTGCCGGGACGCGAGGCGCGCCGCGGCAAGTTCCTTGAGATGCCTTGGGTGGCCTTCCCGGCAAGCTCCTCTTGCCGGGGTCTTGTCTCCTTAAGCGCCTTGCCTTGCTTGGCCTTCCCGGCAAGCTCCTCTTGGCGGGGTCTTGTGGTGTCTTGGTTTGGATACTTTGTTCTTGAATGGCTCCAAAGGAACCACGGAGGACCTTGGCGGTCACCTAGCAAGCCTTGCCGCGGGATGCTGCGACTGCCCGTGCACAAGTTCGGCATACAAGGGTACCCCTACTCTAGTACACCGACATGAGCCCCCGGGCCTGGGCCATACACGGTGCGAGCGCTGTTGGGCCAGGCCCAAAACAGGGCACGGGCACGCACGGCCTAGGTTATGCCGTATCCCTCTCCGTATCCACCGCGCCCTCCCCGAACGGCACGCGTTGAATGCGGCGTCGTGGGAGAGATCGTGGGTGGTTTCTTTATTCGGAAATGCAGAACGTCCGCCCCCTCACTCTTTATAAGCAGGGGAAACAGGGGTAGTTCGTCCATTCACCCATTGCTGCTCCAATCTCAAAAATCTCCACCGCTCCCTCGTCTTCCCAAAGCCGAAAGAGAGCAGCGCTCCCCCCCATCGCCACCAGCACCACCAACGCCGTCGACCTCCTCCACCACTTCCGCCATGGCCCCAAAAGCCGACAAGGGGAAGGTCGTGAAGTCGACCGAGGGGCAGCGGCTTGCGGCGCTACAAAAGGAGCGGGCAGTCTTCCCCCCCAAGCTTGCCGCGAGGGAGCTGAGGGAGAACTACTACCTCTTCTGGTCGACGGAGACACGAGCGCTTCTGCGCACGAAGGTACTTCCCGCCGCCGCTTGGAAGAAGGCCCCAAACGGATACCATTTCTTCGCCTTGTTCTTCTACTGCGGGCTCTCCCGCCTTTCTCTGAATTCTTCTGCGATATCATGAACACCTACGGGTTCCATCTCCTCGACTTCACCCCCAATGCCGTTCTGACCATGGAGGTTTTCGCACATCTCTGCGAAAACTTTGTCGGAGTCCATCCCAATGTAGCCCTCTTTCGCCACTTCTTTATACCCCGAGTAGAGAGAGGAGAGTCTTTATCCGGCGGAATCGCCTGGATCTCAAGGGCCGGCAAGAAGGAAACTTATCTGGAGGGAGAATTCCGCGGCAAGTGGGAGGAGTGGAGAGCAGACTGGTGCTGGATTGACGAGGAGAACCCGCAGCCATTCACCACCCGGCGCCAAACCCCAGTAGCACGCGGCAGCGATTGGAGTGACGTGGCCCCGGAAGACGACATGCTGAAGATTGTTGTCACCCGGATCCTACGCCTCAGGCTTGCCGGGCTCACTGTAGGCGCTGTTGGCGTGGATTTTCTTCGTTGCCGCATCGCCCCCCTGCAGGAACGGGGGAGACCCACTTGGGAGTTCAAGAATGCGGCAGATATCATGAGGCTGCGGCCGGGCCTCAACTTCAACTTCACAGTTCTGGAGCTCAACGCGATGCTCCAGGAGCTGTTCAAGTACGACCTTCAACACCCCGAAGTTTTCAGGTTGCCGGGGGGGGGGGTCGTTCCGCTGTGCAACAACTCCGCGCTCGACCGCATCCGTGCAATGATGCCGTTGTGCGACTCGCATGGAATTGTCCCAACTTGGCAAGAGCCTGCAGACGACATCGTGCAACAATTCTTTGATGACTTGGTAGAAGTGCCGATCCGCTCCGACGAGAAATATAGCCTCACCCGCGACACCACCGATGCGGAAATGGCACTCATCACCACTAGGCTAGAAGAGGCAGCGGTAGCCGCAGCCGCAGGCGAATTTGGATTCACCGTGGAGGAGGCAGAGGCAGCAGAGGCGGCAAGCCGTGCCGAGCGAGGGGAGCCTGCCGGCGAGAAAGAGCTTGCCGGGCATAACGTCGAGTCGAGCGAGCCTGCCAAGGATACGAGCGGCTCGCTGGAGATCAACTCGTCTTCCTCCTCATCTTCAGACAGCTCGCCGCAAGAAAGCCTCCATCCCCACCAAGAAGGCGTCTCCACAAGGTCGGTGACGTAGCGAAGCGGCAGGCGAGGCAACAGTCGCCGCGCCGCGTGACACGCTCCACCGCGGCAAGCACTGTTACCGCGGGAGCGCCTCACGCTGCGACGGCAACTGGAGCGGGGCCCTCCCGGACCACCGCTTCTACTCATGCCGCTTCTCACGCCGCGGCGACAGCCGGAGCGGGGTCGTCTCAGACCGCCGCCACTGCTCCCGCCAAGCGGCCAAGGGAAGCTACTCCTCCGCTTCCTCGCGCCGGACGTGAGCCAGACTTCGACTTCTCCGCGTTCAGCTCCGACGAGGAAGAAGAAGAAGAGTAAGACTCCCTTGGTGTACTTGTAGTTCTTCAATCCTTGCTGTTTGTCTTGTATCTCATTTGCTTGACTCTGAACTTGTTCCTTTTTAGGACTCTGGCCCAGAGAGCAGCAAAGAGAGCCAAAGTCCCGGTGATTGTCATCAAGGACGAACCTACTGCGACAGCAGGGGGTGCACCCGAGACAACCTTGCCGGACCCGGCAACTTTTCTCCAGAGCAGCCCCCAGCGTAAGTATATGGTTTGCTTTCCGCTGTGAGATGCGCATGGATACTCTGCCTTTGCTGATATCTTACTGCTGGTTTGTGTAGGAGCAGAGCAGCCCCACCAGGAGCCAAGGGAGAATCCCCCGACAAGGGAGAGCTCTCCGGCAAGGGAGGGCTT
The DNA here is from genome assembly GCF_002162155.2 of Triticum dicoccoides. Classification (NCBI taxonomy): domain Eukaryota; kingdom Viridiplantae; phylum Streptophyta; class Magnoliopsida; order Poales; family Poaceae; genus Triticum; species Triticum dicoccoides. The sequence continues at coordinate 419,049,795 of NC_041388.1, read as the reverse complement.
TCCGGTAAGGGAGAAGTCTCCGGCAAGGGACAGCACCAGCGGCCCCCCGACGGTGGAGACCACGACTGCAGAACCCGGCACAGGTAATCCTTTCGCTTCAAAACTTTCCTTGGGTTCTTCTTCTTTTGATCTTCTTGGGTTTTTGCTTGACTCTTCTCCCTTTCCCGGCTGTCAGACCCATCTGCTATGGAGCCGATGGAGACCGAGGTTGCCGCTGAAGAAGCGGCCGGTGCTGACGATCCCGCCGGCGCAGAGGCCGCCCCGGCAACTGGCGAGGGGTCTGGCGATCGCACTGACGGCCCTGAGGCCGCAGGAGCGCCAGGCGCTACATCGACCGCCGACCCGTCCGCCGCTGTGGCAGCGCCAGGCTCCGAAGAGCCCCTGCCAGGCGTCTACTTGAAGGCCGGCGACGACGTCTTCATCAACCTTCCCTGGGCATCGAGCTCCAGGGTGCCGGTTGAGGGAGAGATTTTCGACGGGGAGGTGCTTGCCTCCGCTGGGCTGAGGCTGGTTGACGCGCCGAGCAGCAGCAGCAACGAGCCCGAGGAAGAGCGGCTGCTGCGGAAGTTGTTGTCGCTCTACCGCACGCGGCAAGCCAAGCTAGAATCCCGCGAGGCGCTTGTCGCGAAGGCGGGAGCAGACATCGAGAAGCGCGTGGAAGAGCTCGGGGGTTTCCACCAGGAAGCCCTCCGGTCCCTGGCGGAGGAGCGGGAGCAGCTCGCCGAAGTGCAAAAGGCCTTCCTCCTCGAGAAGGCTGAAGTCGAAGAGCAACAGTGACTTGCCGCTGTGAAGCTATCCGTGGAGGAGGGCGAGCTGGTGCAGCGGAAGGTCAATCTTGACGCCCACGAGGAGGAGCTTGCCGTGCGCGAGGAAAAACTCGGCGGAGCCCTTAAGCAAGCAGAGGATGCTGCCACAGTTGCCGAGGCCGCCAAGAAGGAGCTGGAGATGAAGGTGGTGCGGCTGGAGGCCGATCTTGCCGAGAAGGGCAAAGAGCTCAGCGCCGCCAAAGGCTCCAACGTGGATCTTGAGTTGAAGCCGACCACTTTGACCAAGACGCTGGACGGCGCCAAGGAGCAGGAGACGGCCTTGAAAGAAGAGATCAAGCCCGACAAGGCGCTGTTGGAGAGTGTTGCCGCCACCCAGAATGCTTTCAGGGAAAATGTGGAGCACTGGACGGAGAGCCTCGTGAGCGCTGCCGCAGATATTGACAGGGAGTTGGCACAAGTGGGGATGGAGGATCTCGGGTATCCCTCCGACGAGAACCTCCAACCCAGCGCCAAGCTCGTCTTGTTCTTCAAGGGCATGGCGACGGCCCTCCAGCGACTCCGGGAGAGGATCCCAAAGCACCTGGCCGACGAGTCATGCAAGATCTACGCGGGAGCTCTTCAGAAAGTGTTGGTGAAGGTGCCCTTCCGCAATCCGGGCCTCAACCTCACCAACGTCCTCAAGACCCTGCCGCCGGATGCCGATCTGGAGGCGCTCAAGGCCCTTGTCGCACCCATTGTGGACAAGGTGGGCGGGATCAAGAGGATCGAGGGCGATCGCGTAGATTAGGCCGGCCATTTCTTCTTTTCTTGTCGCTGTTTGTCATGCTATGAAAACAATCTGTTAGAGCCGCGAGAAGCTATCTTTGTAATATAACTCTATTCTGGGTAATGATTGCAATGTTATTCCCTTTACTTGATTCCTCCCTTTGTATGTTTTTGCCCTACGCTTTTAGGGAACTTGCCGGTGCAGGTACCTGAGCCGCGAGCGCTGAGTGCGGGACGTCAGCAGCCTGCTGGCGGTGCCGCTACCGACAAGAAACCTTGTCGCAACTAGTTGCAGCTCACTTAAGTTGTTGAGCGGACTCGAAACAAAGTAAGGGCGCAACTAGCTACGAGTTGGTTCCTCCGCGCACAGGTTTTCCATACAAAGTGCGGTCGTTCAAGGGAGATAACTTAAAATTTTAAAAAATCTGATTGTTCAAACTTTGGCAACTTAGCTTTTCTGTTGTTTGCTTCCCTGTAAGGCGAAATTTTCTTGAACGACGCCTGCCAAGCCAAGGCTGCTGGAGCCTGTGTACCTGGCGCGCCAAAGATGTCGGGGGACTAATCCATGAACACCTATGGGACCGGCGGACCGAGTCCCTTTCGGTTCGGCGGGGGCGGAGGTCGCACGAAGAGCGGATCGAGGCGAAGCACACGAGCAGTTTACCCAGGTTCGGGCCGCACGGATGCGTAAAACCCTACTCCTGCTTTGTGGTTTGTATTGAGTTCTAGCTCGGGAGCGCGGAGTGCTACAGTCCACACCAGCAGCTAACGAGACCGAGCCTGAGTGTTCTCTTTTTTTCGAACCCCCCTCTACGTTGCACATGGGCCTCCTTTTATATGCTCAAGGGGACACCGACAGGTGGCAACGAAGACAAAGGGTAAAAATGGAAAGGTGCTACGGTAGGTACAGCTACCTGCTACAGTGTATCATACCTAACCCTGACGGCAGGGGACAAGGGCATTAAATGCCCGTCTGTGTCGCCTAAACAGTGCAAAAGGGACCGTCAGGGACGCCACCGCTCACCACGATGGCAATCTTGTCAGCGCCGCTTGCCACTGCACACCGCTGGCTGCATAGCCTCCCGCCACACACGCCTGGAAGGGTCCCAGAGCGACACATTGGTGGATGTGCTGGAGCGCGGGCACAGAGTGGTGGCTTGCCGCGGCAAGCGCCTTGCCGCGGTCGTTGTCTTGTCGCGTCCGGGAGCTTGTCGCTCACTGGGCCTTGCCGGGAGGCGAGGCGCGCCGCGGCAAGTTCCTTGAGATGCCTTGGGTGGCCTTCCCGGCAAGCTCCTCTTGCCGGGGTCTTGTCTCCTTAAGCGCCTTGCCTTGGTTGGCCTTCCCGGCAAGCTCCTCTTGCCGGGGTCTTGTGGTGTCTTGGTTTGGATACTTTGTTCTTGAATGGCTCCAAAGGAACCACGGAGGACCTTGGCGGTCACCCGGCAAGCCTTGTCGCGGGATGCTGCGACTGCCCGTGCACAAGTTCGGGATACTAGGGTACCCCTACTCTAGTACACCAACAGTTCCCTTCTCAAAGTATATTTTTGGAAATTATTCTTTTTCTTATAAAAAGAACTCTGTGAATTTTGAGGTTTTTCTTATCTTGAAAACCACCCATGGTTTTACCATGTCTCTTATAGTAAATCTTCTCAAAATCCCTCCCTCCACCTTTGAACAATCTAAATTCTCTGTCTCAACAAGTCCAAACAAGTTTTGGATTTTATTTCAATTATTTTTATCTCTCAAATCATTTCTGCCAATTATTTTGAGCCTGAGTGATTTTCAAAGCAAGTACCTCATTGCCTTTGAGTTTTTATCCCAAACCAACTCCCCTGGATAGTCCTTAGTACCCACAACCTAGAACCATCTTGATCCACTCTTCTTCTTTTCAAATTTTTCAAATTTCAGTCTCTGCAAGTTTGGACCAGATTTGCCAAATTTGGTGAAATTCATATCTACACTTCTCCAAAAATTCTACCAAAATTTAGGCAGCCTCCTGGTGCAATGAGAGGCCATCCCACCAAGTTTCAGCTCAAGGAAAAATCCCTACATGCCTAGATCATTCTGTCGAACACCTTGCATGCACTGTTTCTGTTCATCTTCAGTTAAGTTCAGAGTTTCAGTGTCGATCTTCGTCAGGAATTCAGTCACATGCTCACAGTGCACTTGGCACGTTGCTCACAGCCTAGCTTGCTTGTCCGGAGCCTCACACGCGCGCTTGGCACGTTCCTGGCGTCGGTGGCACCCTGGCCCGCCTGCGCCGGTGTGTCTTGCGGCGGCCGAACCACCGAAGCGGCTGACAGGGAGCAGAACGGCGGCATAACGCCGTTCGGCACCGCCCAAACCCCCTGGTGGCTCCGCGTGGCCATTTCCTTGCCAGTGCACGCATGCAGCACCGTCGCCGTGGTGCAGCACACACAGAGCGCGCTCCCTGTCACCGACGGGCCCGTGTCACCCCGTTCCGTCGAGCTCCCCCTAAGCAACCAAATCCCACTGCGGTTAGCACCTAAATGGGACCAGTAGACCTCCACGATGACGCCCAACTCCCTAATCTCCCCGTCCAGCCACTGTGGCGCCGTAATCCACCACCGGACTTATCCGTTCACGGCCACCGCCTCGAATCGCCTATAAAAGGGGACCCCGAGCTCACCCTCGAGCACGCACCACCACCGCACCTCACCAACGCCCCACCAGGCCACTAGGAGGACCTCGAGGAGGTCTCCTCCCCCAACTCCGGCCGCCTCGTTCCGCTTCGGCCACCAACTCAATTCACTCCGGTGAGGCCATCCCCGACGCCCAAACCTCGTCAGTAGCCTCCTCGAGCACCCAAGAGTCTAACCCCCACTCCAATTTGGCCTTCGCAGCTCTCCCCGACGAGATCCATCTCCACCCGAGCCACCGTCCGCCGGAGCAAGGGCCGCCGTCGACGTGGTACTCGCCGGCGACCACCACCACCACCCACAGACGCGGAAGGGTGTACTGATCACGAAGGTAACCCCCGATCACCCTGCCTCGCCGTGGATCGCCGCCGGCGACCACCGCGGCTCTCGGGCACCGTCGAGCTCTGCCGCCCCGTTTGAATATTCAAACCTGACGGGTGGGACCCGCCCGTCAGCCTCTCAGTTCTTTTTAAACAAACCGTTTTCTGAAGGCGTCTTCTGCCAAAGTACGTCACCCCTCTGGGCCGGCGTATTTTCAATCAAATCGTTTTCTGTTTTTATAAGTTAGCCCCTGGAAGTTTTCTGTTTCATTACAGATGGATCCTTGCGTTAAAACCCTTATAACTTTTTAATAGAAAAGAATTTTTGAGTGATTCTTTTTCTATCCTCTTCAAATTTTTGTCTAGTTTTTTATTATATTTATTTGAAAAATATTTGGAATAATTCTTGTGCACCTCACGGTATTCACGATAGCGCGTATATTTTCTTTATATCGTAGATACCGAAGGAGGTGACGGGACCGCAAACTTCACCGAGCTAGGCTCCGACTACTCTGAACCAGGCAAGCATGTTTGAACTTTTGATATGATGATTGTTTTGGCATGTTTGCATTAAGTAGTTTCATGGCATGTTGATGAGCATACCGACGAATGTCATGTTACATGCAACGATGAGGCAAGGGAGTTTCGAAAATCCATAAGTGGATGGATGTGAGTATGCATGGCCATGTGTTGGCATGAGGATGGGTAAGATGGCAGTGTTGTAGCATGCCAGTCTTATGCCAGACTATATGACTTCAGTGTCAACCCGTATTGGTCCAGTTCCTTCCATCTTTCCTTCCCTGTACTACCACATGTTTTCCGCAAGGAATATGGCTTAGTAAGTTGCAAACCGCTTTCTTGGTACACACCAAAAGGAGAGGCCGTGATGATGGTTCCATGGCCCTGGATTAAAGCCAGTCATCCGGTCAGGGGGCATGGGTGTTTCCGGTTGGGACCGAGAGGGGGGCACCCCTTAGAGCGTGCGTATATAAATTTGATCCCATGCTATTCGAGATTGTGATCTCCCCATATCAAAAGTTTTTCTTGGACGATGTCTAGGGTGATTCCTAGCATCGAGAGGTAGGATGGGTGTGTACTGGTTAGCTGTGTTTTCTTCCGAAATACCGTAAACGGAACTAGTCCTTCGTGACTACGGAAATCCGTTGGCTGTGGGAAAATTTTTTGTACATACTCTGTAGAGTCATATATTCCTTTGAATCATCTATTCCATGTCCAAGTTCGGTATTATCTTATCCTGACAAATGTCAGTTTTGATGACAGAGACTCCGGTGAATCACATGAGTGCTAAGTCCGGTTAAATGTTTATTCATGTGGATGGACTAACCCGTTTATTTTCATGAGTTGAATATTGATTATGAGTATTATTTACTTGTGAATGAAAGCCCTTTCTGCGATGTCGCTCAGACGTCCGACTGTGGCATCTCTTTTAAAGCCCTATATGTGGCGTCGCTCAGACGCCCGACTGTGGCATTTATCTTAAAGCCCTTTATGTGGTGTCGCTCAGACGCCCGACTTTGGCATTTCTTTTAAAGCCCTTTATGTGGTGTCGCCTAGACGCCCGACTGCGGCGTGCTTTATTTATTTATCTTCCTATCGAGGTGTCGCTTCAGACACCCGATTGGGTTTACAGTTATTTTGTTGGGTTTTCGAGTGGACTACCGCCGACCGCCTTTTTACCTGTCTTGTTTTTACGAATTAATGTGTCACTGTTAAAAATACTCATGACGCATCAATGCATGCATTTGTTATATCTTACGTCCGAGCTGTCTTGCGAGTACTTTCAAAGTACTCACCTGGCTTGTTGATTTGGCCAGATGCTGACGAAGGCGATCTCATGGATGAAGAATTTGATAGCGAGTCCGACGCCTAGAGGAATCCCAGTCAGTCTCATGCGACCCTGGATTTGGTCACTGCATTATATCCGCTTCCGCTACCAAATAAATTCATCGAGCCTCACCTCGACGCTCGATGAGATGCCAGTTTTAGAGTCATGTATCTCACTCCCCGCTGTGATTTTCCACCACCACCCTATCCTCGAGTCAGTAGTATGCCTCCACACCACTGTGTCATATCCGCCATTATGTATAATTATTGGCGTGCTTGTAATAATTTGGTTGAGCAACCGTAGCTCGACCCTGTAATATATTTTGTGCTACTGGCTTATTGTATCAAGAATTTGTCTACCGGTAAGGAGGATTTTTCTCATACTGGACTCAAAAGTTTGGTTTCTCAATAAACATTTTTATTGGAAAACCGGTCGTGACAATCTTGGTATCAGAGCCAGGCTGACTGTAGGAAGCCACTAGGTGCGATCGCTAATCGATTATTAGCATAAGAGCTAATTCGTGTTGTTCCGCCCCTGGCACCCGCTCCATCTACTCGGCGCAACACTACACGTATGGAGCCTATTAGCGAGGAGGAAGTCGAGTCCCCAGCCTCGCTACGCCTCACCCTCGGCAGGGCAAAGGAGATCATCAACATCGCCGACTGAGTACGCTTAGCCACCATGCAATGTACCGCTTTGTACGATATGTTCATATGTACATAGGTGTGAGGAGTAGCTTGTTTGCGCATCATGTAGGATCTGGAGGAGTGCACTAGCCTAAATAACATGTCAGGATTATGTACGCATATCCTGAGTGATGTATTGTATAATTACCGCCCGCGTGTAAGATATGTAATGAGCAGTCCTTCTCCGCGCGCAAATCGATTTGTTTTTCTTAAGTAAGCTTGGTTATTTAATTTATTTGCCAGCTTTGTGCATTTATGGAATTGTTTTTGCGACCCTTCTCGCTTTTCTTATGGGTTTTACAAAATATATCCCCAGAGTGAAAAATGTCTCGTCCTTGGACTCGCTCCATGCCAACTCCACCAGAGGAAAATTATGATACACAACCCAGCAACAAGTTCACACAGGGACAGTCAAGCCAACAGGGCAGTGAATCGGCACTTTCACAAATGTGTCGCCTTTATGAGCAGAGTCAGCAACAACATCGGGAAATGATGAACAAAGTCATCAACATGGGAAATCACCATGGACAGTATCAGCAGCATTCCAAGTTATCTGAGCTGCAGAAGACACGTCCCCACACATTTTCTCATACTGGCAAGCCTCCTGAAGCCGAGGATTGGCTTCGAGATATGGAGAGAAAATTAGTTATTGCAAAATGTTCAGACCCCGAGAGGGTACTATATGCCCCGCTCTATCTCACAGGAGCAGCTGCATCATGGTGGGAGAATTTTCTGCACATGCACCCCAACGAAAGTGATATAACCTGGGATGATTTCAAGGAAGGTTTCCGTGGTGCACACATTCCTAAGAGTATTATGAAAATCAAGAAGAGAGAGTTCGATGACCTCAAACAAAGGAACATGACAGTGTCAGAATACAACGGTCAATTTACTCTATTGTCTCGCTACGCCAATGAAGAACGTATGACTGAAAGCAAGAAGATGGAGAAATTCCTTGACGGTCTGGCGCCCGCGCTTAAATGCCAACTGGTCGTGCACACTTTTCCAGATTTTAAGACACTAGTGGACAAAGCCATTACTCTGGAAAATGAGAGATGTAGCTTGGAGGATTTCCGCAAGCGAAAAAGAGACCAGACTACTCTTGCACGCAACCACCGAAGCAAGACAGATTTTCAGAAAGGTGGGACACACAAACCTACGACAAACGTCTCACGCCCAACCAAGAATTTCCATGCAAGGGACAAGGAGTTCACATATCGCCCAGGCGTTACTTGCTACACTTGTGGAGAAGAAGGGCACTATGCCAAACAGTGCCCCAAGCCAAGGAACTCGACCCCGAAGCCAAACAACGGTGGCAATAATTCAGCACCCAAGCGAAACAATTTCAACCCCAACAACAACCACAGGAAGGGTCATCTGAACCACGTAACTAAAGAGGAGGCACAAAATGCCCCAGATATCGTACTCGGTACGTTTCCTGTCAACACAATACCTGCCATGGTTTTGTTTGATTCTGGAGCTTCTCACTCATTCGTTTCGAAAGTTTTGCTTTGCAAAATATTTTTTTGATACTCCCCTTGGAAAAGTCCATGATCATCAAGTCCCCTGGGATTGAGCAAGTTACTCAGAGTTACTGTCAAGATGTGGTTATTGAGTTCGAAGGATTGAAGTTTCACGCCAATCTTATTGTACTGGAAAATAAAGGACTGGATGTCATCCTAGGGATGGACTGGTTAACCACCAACAAAGGTTTTATTGATTGTTTCAACCGGACCGTAATTCTCACACACCACCATGGGAAGACAATAAGAGTGTCAGCCAAAGAAAGAAAAATACCCCGGCAACCGAGATTGAATAAGGTGTACATTTCTGAGCTAAACAAGGTTCCAGTAGTGTGTGAATTTCCAGACGTATTTCTCGAAGAACTACCAGGCATGCCACCAGACCGAGAGATAGAATTCAGCATTGAGCTAGCCCCAGGAACCACCCCCATATACAAGAAACCATACAGAATGGCACCATCCGAGTTGATTGAGTTGAAGAAACAAATAAAGGAATTGCTGGACAAGGGATACATTCGAGCCAGCTCCTCACCTTGGGGATCACCAATTTTATTTGCCAAAAAGAAGGATGGAACACTGAGATTGTGCCTAGACTACCGAGCACTTAACATGGTCACAGTCAAGAACAAATACCCGATGCCACGGATAAATGATTTATTTGATAAGCTCGCTCAGGCCAAGGTATTCTCAAAGATTGACTTAAGGTCAGGATACCATCAATTAAAAGTGCGAACAGAAGATATCCCCAAAACAGCCTTCACCTCCAGATATGGACTATATGAGTTCACAGTTATGCCTTTTGGATTAACGAACGCCCCCGCATATTTTGTTCACCTCATGAACAAAGTATTTATGAAGTTTATGGACAAGTTCGTTGTGGTATTCATCGACGATATTCTGGTATACTCCAAGACACCAGAAGAGCACGCGAAACATCTCAAGATTGTGCTAGGAGAACTCAGGAAACACCAATTGTATGCCAAGTTCAGCAAGTGTGAATTTTGGCTAAGACAAGTAGGCTTTCTAGGCCACGTGCTCACCCAAGACGGTATCGCAGTGGACCCGGAGAAAGTCAAGGCCGTACTTGGCTGGAAGTCACCAGCCAGTGTAACGAACATACGAAGCTTCTTGGGAATGGCAGGAAATTATTGAAGGATTCTCCACCATAGTCAAGCCTATGACGTAGTTACTCAAGAAAGACAAGAAGTTTGAATGGACAGAAGCCTGCGAGAAAAATTTCCAAGAGCTAAAATGGAAATTAACGACAGCACCGGTATTAATTGTGCCAGACATACACAAGAATTTTGAAGTGTATTGTGACGCGTCCAGAAAGGGTCTCGGGTGCGTGTTGATGCAAGAAGGCAAGGTTGTCGCATACGCTTCAAGGCAACTTCACAAGCATGAGGAAAATTATCCCACTCATGACTTAGAAATGGCAGCAGTCATTCATGCACTCAAGGAATGGAGGCATTTCTTTCTTGGAAATCGATGTGAAATATACACGGACCATAAAAGTCTCAAATATATTTTCACACAGCCGGAACTAAACTTGCGGCAACGACGCTGTTTGGAATTGGTAAAGGATTATGATGTTGGTATCCACTATCATCCAGGAAAAGCAAATGTAGTGGCCGATGCTCTTAGTCGAAACCCCAGCTTCGACGAAAACAGTCTGCAAAGCTTGAGACCTGAATTCCAACAAGAATTTGCCAAACTCAACTTGTTAATGATCGCGGAAGGCACCATAACAAACTTGGAAATATAGCCCGACCTTGTGGAGAGAATTAAAGAAACTCAGCCTGGTCAACCCAGCATTAAAGGAATTAAAAGAAAGGTGAGTATGGGCAAGGCCTCGGAGTTCGTCATAGACGATGGAGGAATATTATGGTACAGAGACAGACTCTGCGTGCCAAACATAGAGGACCTCAAACAGCAAATTCTAGCTGAAGCCCACACCGCCCCATATTCGATCCACCCTGGAGGAACCAAAATGTATAAGGAGATTCAGGAAAGATTTTGGTGGCACGGTATGAAGAGGGACATAGCCACATACGTTGCATGTTGCGATTCTTGTCAACGCATAAAAGTTGAGCATCAAAGACCAGCCGGACTACTGCAACCAAACAAAATACCTGAGTGGAAATGGGATGAAATAGGGATGGATTTCATTGTCGGACTACCTCGGTCACGACACGGGAATGATGCCATATGGGTCATCACCGATAGATTAACCAAGGTGGCACATTTCATTCCAGTAAAGACAACCTACAACACTCAGAGGCTTGCCAGGATTTATCTCTCCCGTATAGTTTGTCTGCATGGAGTCCCGAAGACTATAATATCCGACAGAGGCACTCAGTTCGTCTCAAGATTCTGGCTCTGGGAACTCAACTAGCCTTCAGTACAGCATACCACCCCTAGACTGATGGACAAATGGAACGCGTAAACCAAGTTTTAGAGGACATGCTGAGAGCATGTGTCCTTACCTATGGAGCCAGTTGGGAAGAAAGCCTGCCATATGCCGAGTTCGCATACAACAACAGTTACCAGGCCAGCCTGCAAATGGCACCATTTGAAGCTCTGTACGGACGGAGATGTCGTACCCCGCTAAATTGGTCAGATACCGGAGACAGCCGTATCTTCGGCCCAGACATGCTCAAAGAAGCCGAGGAAAAGGTCAAGCTAATCAGGGACCGACTTAAGACAGCTCAGAGCCGACAGAAAAGTTATTACGATCAGAAACATCGTGGGGTCAATTTTGAACCCGGTGAATTTGTGTACCTACGAGTATCACCTATGAGGGGACTGCAACGGTTTAAGATTAAGGGGAAGTTAGCACCAAGATTCATTGGACCATTCTGCATAGTGGCACGAAGAGGCACTGTAGCCTACCAGCTAGACTTACCCGAAGAATTATCCGATGTCCACGACATGTTCCACATTTCGCAATTAAGGAAGTGCGTAAGCAAACCAGAGAAGCAAGTATCCCATGAGAACATTGACGTGCAGCCAGACCTCACCTATCGGGAACGTCCAGTAAAAATATTAGAGGAGTCTGAAAGGAGGACCCGACAGAAAACCATCAAGTTTTTCAGAGTTCAGTGGAGCAACCACACCAAAAGTGAAGCAACCTGGGAAAGGGAGGATTTCCTTCGGGCAGAGCTTCCACACTTATTTAAGGATCAGCTGAAATCTCGGGGACGAGATTTTTCCTAAGGGGGTAGGTGTTGTGACACTCCAAAAGTTTTATTTGGTTTTTCAGCAAAAACTTTGTTGGTTTTTGAATAGAGGCCATTTAAATTTTTTCCAGAAAACCTTCCTCTTAAAAACTTCTTTGGCAAGGATTTTTATTTTTGTATCTTCTTCAAACTATGGTGTTTGATCATTTAAAACTCTTTCTCTGATGGTTCCCTTCTCAAAGTATATTTTTAGAAATTATTCTTTTTCTTATAAAAAGAACTCTGTGAATTTTGAGGTTTTTCTTATCTTGAAAACCACCCATGGTTTTACCATGTCTCTTATAGTAAATCTTCTCAAAATCCCTCCCTCCACCTTTGAACAATCTAAATTATCTATCTCAACAAGTCCAAACAAGTTTTGGATTTTATTTCAATTATTTTTATCTCTCAAATCATTTCTGCCAATTATTTTGAGCCTGAGTGATTTTCAAAGCAAGTACCTCATTGCCTTTGAGTTTTTATCCCAAACCAACTCCCCTGGATAGTCCTTAGTACCCACAACCTAGAACCATCTTGATCCACTCTTCTTCTTTTCAAATTTTTCAAATTTCAGTCTCTGCAAGTTTGGACCAGATTTGCCAAATTTGGTGAAATTCATATCTACACTTCTCCAAAAATTCTATCAAAATTCAGGAAGCCTCCTGGTGCAATGAGAGGCCATCCCACCAAGTTTCAGCTCAAGGACAAAGCCCTACATGCCTAGATCATTCTGTCGAACACCTTGCATGCACTGTTTCTGTTCATCTTCAGTTAAGTTCAGAGTTTCAGTGTCGATCTTCGTCAGGAATTCAGTCACATGCTCACAGTGCACTTGGCACGTTGCTCACGGCCTAGCTTGCTTGTCCGCAGCCGCACACGCGCGCTTGGCACGTTCCTGGCATCGGTGGCACCCTGGCCCGCCTGCGCCGGCGTGTCTTGCGGCGGCGAACCACCGTAGCGGCCGACAGGGAGCAGACGGCGGCATAACGCCGTTCGGCGTCGCCCAAACCCCCTGGTGGCTCCGCGTGGCCATTTCCTCGCCAGCGCACGCATGTAGCACCGTCGCCGTGGCGCGGCACGCACAGAGCGCGCTCCCTGCCGCCGACGGGCCCGCGTCGCCCCGTTCCGTCGAGCTCCCCCTAAGCAACCAAATCCCGCTGCGGTTAGCACCTAAATGGGACCAGTAGACCTCCACGATGACGCCCAACTCCCTAATCTCCCCGTCCGGCCACTGCGCCGCCGTATCCACCACCGGACTTATTCGTTCACGGCCACCGCCTCGGATCGCCTATAAAAGGGGGCCTTGAGCTCACCCTCGAGCACGCACCACCACTGCACCTCACCAACGCCCCGCTAGGCTACTAGGAGGACCTCGAGGAGGTCTCCTCCCCCAACTCCGGCCGCCTCGTTCCGCCTCGGCCACCAACTCGATTCACTCCGGTGAGGCCATCCCCGATGCCCAAACCTCGTCAGTAGCCTCCTCGAGCACCCAAGAGTCTAACCCCCACTCCAATTTGGCCTTCGCAGCTCTCCCCAACGAGATCCATCTCCACCCGAGCCACCATCCGCCGAAGCAAGGGCCGCCGTCGACGTGGTACTCGCCGGCGACCACCACCACCACCCACAGACGCGGAAGGGTGTACTGATCACGAAGGTAACCCCCGATCACCCTGCCTCGCCGTGGATCGCCGCCGGCGACCACCGCGGCTCTCGGGCACTGTCGAGCTCTGCCGCCCCGTTTGAATATTCAAACCTGACGGGTGGGACCCACCCGTCAGCCTCTCAGTTCTTTTTAAACGAACCGTTTTCTGAAGGCGTCTTCTGCCAAAGTACGTCACCCCTCTGGGCCGGCGTATTTTCAATCGAATCGTTCTCTGTTTTTATAAGTTAGCCCCTGGAAGTTTTCTGTTTCATTACAAATGGATCCTTGGGTTAAAACCCTTATAACTTTTTAACAAAAAGGAATTTTTGAGTGATTCTTTTTCTGTCCTCTTCAAATTTTTGTCTAGTTTTTTATCATATTTATTTGAAAAATATTTGGAATAAATTTTGTGCACCTCACGGTATTCACGATAGCGCGTATATTTTCTTTATACCGTAGATACCGAAGGAGGTGACGGGACCGCAAACTTCACCGAGCTAGGCTCCGACTACTCTGAACCAGGCAAGCATGTTTGAACTTTTGATATGATGATTGTTTTGGCATGTTTGCATTAAGTAGTTTCATGGCATGTTGATGAGCATACCGACGAATGTCATGTTACATGCAACGATGAGGCAAGTGAGTTTCGAAAATCCATAAGTGGATGGATGTGAGTATGCATGGCCATGTGTTGGCATGAGGATGGGTAAGGTGGCAGTGTTGTAGCATGCCAGTCTTATGCCAGACTATATGACTTCAGTGTCAACCCGTATCGGTCCAGTTCCTTCCATCTTTCCTTCCCTGTACTACCACATGTTTTCCGCAAGGAATATGGCTTAGTAAGTTGCAAACCGCTTTCTTGGTACACACCAAAAGGAGAGGCCGTGATGATGGTTCCATGGCCCTGGATTAAAGCCAGTCATCCGGTCAGGGGGCATGGGTGTTTCCGGTTGGGACCAAGAGGGGGCCACCCCTTAGAGCGCGCGTATATAAATTTTATCCCTTGCTATTGGAGATTGTGATCTCCCCATCTCAAAAGTTTTTCTTGGACGATGTCTAGGGTGATTCCTGGCATCGAGAGGTAGGATGGGTGTGTACTGGTTAGCTGTGTTTTCTTCCAAAATACCGTAAACGGAACTAGTCCTTCGTGACCACGGAAATCCGTTGGCTGTGGGAAAATTTTTTGTTCAAACTCTGCAGAGTCATATATTCCTTTGAATCATCTATTCCATGTCCAAGTTCAGTATTATCTTATGCTGACAAATGTCAGTTTTGATGACAGAGACTCCGGTGAATCACATGAGTGCTAAGTCCGGTGAAATGTTTATTCCTGTGGATGGACTAACCCGTTTATTTTCATGAGTTGAATATTGATTATGAGTATTATTTACTTGTGAATGAAAGCCCTTTCTGCGATGTCGCTCAGATGTCCGACTGTGGCATCTCTTTTAAAGCCCTTTATGTGGCGTCGCTCAGACGCCCGACTGTGGCATTTCTCTTAAAGCCCTTTATGTGGCGTCGCTCAGACGCCCAACTGTGGCATTTCTTTTAAAGCCCTTTATGTGGTGTCGCCTAGACGCCCGACTGCGGCGTGCTTTATTTATTTATCTTCCTATCGAGGTGTCGCTTCAGACACCCGATTGGGTTTACAGTTATTTTGTTGGGTTTTCGAGCGGACTACCGCCGACCCCCTTTTTACCTGTCTTGTTTTTACGAATTAATGTGCCACTGTTAAAAATACTCATGACGCATCCATGCATGCATTTGTTATATCTTACATCCGAACTGTCTTGCGAGTACTTTCACAGTACTCACCTAGCTTGTTGATTTGGCCAGATGCTGACGAAGGTGATCTCATGGATGAAGAATTTGATAGCGAGTCCGACGCCTAGAGGAATCCCAGTCAGTCTCGTGCGACCCTGGATTTGGTAACTGCATTATATCCGCTTCCGCTACCAAATAAATTCATCGAGCCTCACCTCGACGCTCGATGAGATGCCAGTTTTAGAGTCATGTATCTCACTCCCCGATGTGATTTTCCACCACCACCCTATCCTCGAGTCAGTAGTATGCCTCCACACCACTGTGTCATATCCGCCATTATGTATAATTATTGGCGTGCTTGTAATAATTTGGTTGAGCAACCGTAGCTCAACCCTGTAATATATTTTGTGCTACTGGCTTATTGTATCAAGAATTTGTCTACCGGTAAGGAGGATTTTTCTCATACTGGACTCAAAAGATTGGTTTCTCAATAAACATTTTTATTGGAAAACCGGTCGTGACATCCGCGCGTGATCTACAATTGTATGTAGATGCAATTCGATCACTCGTTGCTAGATGAACTCATAGATGGATCTTGGTGAAACCGTAGGAAATTTTTTTGTTTTCTGCAACGTTCCCCAACAGTGGTATCAGAGCCAGGTTTATGCGTAGTTCTTTTTGCACGAGTAGAACACAATTTGTTGTGGGCGTAGATGTTGTCAACTTTCTTGCCATTACTAGTCTTATTTTGCTTCAACGGTATTGTGGGATGAAGCGGCCCGGACCAACCTTACACGTACGCTTACGTGAGACCGGTTCACCGACTGACATGCACTAGTTGCATAAGGTGGCTGGCGGGTGTCTGTCTCTCCCACTTCAGTTGGAGCGGATTTGATGAAAAGGGTCCTTATAAAGGGTAAATAGAAGTTGACAAATCACGTTGTGGCTTTAACGTAGGTAAGAAAACGTTCTTGCTAGAACCCTCTTGCAGCCACGTAAAACTTGCAACAACAATTAGAGGACGTCTAACTTGTTTTTGCAGCAAGTGTTTTGTGATGTGATATGACCAAAGTTGTGATGAATGATGAATGATATATATGTGATGTATGAGATGTTCATGCTATTTTAATAGGAATCACGACTTGCATGTCGATGAGTATGACAACTGGCAGGAGCCATAGGAGTTGTCTTTATTTTTTGTATGACCTGCGTGTCATTGAGAAACGCCATGTAAATTACTTTACTTTATTGCTAAACGTGTTAGCCATAGTAGTAGAAGTAATAGTTGGCGAGCAACTTCATGAGACACGATGATGGAGATCATGATGATGGAGATCACGGTGTCAAGCCGGTGACAAGATTATCATGGAGCCCCAAGATGGAGATCAAAGGAGCTATATGATATTGGCCATATCATGTCACTATTATTATTTGATTGCATGTGATGTTTATCATGTTTTTGCATCTTTTTTACTTAGAACGACGGTAGTAAATAAGATGATCCCTCATAATAATTTCAAGAAAGTGTTCCCCCTAACTGTGCACCGTTGCGATAGTTTGTTGTTTCGAAGCACCACGTGATGATCGGGTGTGATAGATTCCAACGTTCACATACAATGGGTGTAAGACATATTTACACATGCAAACACTTAGGTTGACTTGACGAGCCTAGCATGTACAGACATGGCCTCGGAACACAGAAGACCAAAAGGTCGAGCATGAGTCGTATAGAAGATATGATCAACATGAAGATGTTCACCGATGTTGACTAGTCCGTCTCACGTGATGATCGGACACGGCCTAGTTAACTCAGATCATGTTATACTTAGATGACTGGAGGGATGTCTATCTAAGTGGGAGTTCATTGAATAATTTGATTAGATGAACTTAATTATTATGAACTTAGTCTAAAATCTTTACAACATGTATTGTAGATCAAATGGCCAACATTGTCCTCAACTTCAATGCGTTCCTAGAGAAAACCAAGCTGAAAGACGATGGCAGCAACTATACGGACTGGGTCCGGAACCTGAGGATCATCCTCATAGATGCCAAGAAAGACTATGTCCTACAAGCATCGCTAGGTGAAGCACCTGCTCTCCCTGCAGAACAAGACGTTATGAACGCTTGGCAGACACGTACCGATGATTACTCCCTCGTTTAGTGCGGCATGCTTTATAGCTTAGAGCTGGGGCTCCAAAAGCGTTTTGAGAGACACGGAGCATATGAGATATTCGAAGAGCTAAAAATGGTTTTTCAAGCTCATGCCCGGGTCGAGAGATATGAAGTCTCCGACAAGTTCTTTAGCTGTAAGATGGAGGAAAACAGTTCTGTCAGTGAGCACATACTCACTATGTCTGGGTTACATAACCACTTGACTCAGCTGGGAGTTAATCTCCCGGATGACGCAGTCATTGACAAAATCCTTCAGTCGCTTCCACCAAGCTACAAGAGCTTTGTGATGAACTTCAATATGCAGGGGATGGAAAAGACCATTCCTGAAGTATTTGCAATGCTGAAATCAGCAGAGGTAGAAGTCAAAAAGGAACATCAAGTGTTGATGGTGAATAAAACCACTAAGTTCAAGAAAGGCAAGGGTAAGAAGAACTTCAAGAAGGACGGCAAGGGAGTTGACGCGCCCGGCAAGCAAGCCGCCGGCAAGAAGCCAAAGAATGGACCCAAGCCCGAGACTGAGTGCTTTTATTGCAAGGAAAGTGGTCACTGGAAGCGGAACTGCCCCAAATACTTAGCGGACAAGAAGGCCGGCAAAACGAAAGGTATATGTGATATACATGTAATTGATGTGTACCTTACCAGTACTCGTAGTAGCTCCTGGGTATTTGATACCAGTGCAGTTGCTCACATTTGTAACTCAAAGCAGGAGCTGCGGAATAAGCGGAGACTGGCGAAGGACGAGGTGACGATGCGCGTCGGGAATGGTTCCAAGGTCAATGTGATCACTGTCGGCACGCTACCTCTACATTTACCTACGGGATTAGTTTTGAACCTCACTAATTGTTATTTAGTGCCAAGTTTGAGCATGAACATTGTATCAGGATCTCGTTTAATACGAGATGGCTACTCATTTAAATCCGAGAATAATGGTTGTTCTATTTATATGAGAGATATGTTTTATGGTCATGCTCCGATGGTGAATGGTTTATTCTTAATGAATCTCGAGCGTAATGCTACACATATTCATAGTGTGAGTACCAAAAGATGTAAGGTTGATAATGATAGTCCCACATACTTGTGGCACTGCCGCCTTGGTCACATAGGTGTCAAACGCATGAAGAAGCTCCATGCAGATGGACTTTTAGAGTCTCTTGATTACGAATCATTTGACACATGCGAACCATGCCTCATGGGTAAAATGACCAAGACTCTGTTCTCAGGAACAATGGAGCGAGCAACCAACTTATTGGAAATCATACATACTGATGTGTGCGGTCCAATGAGTGTTGAGGCTCGCGGTGGTTATCGTTATGTTCTCACCCTCACTGATGACTTGAGTAGATATGGGTATGTCTACTTAATGAAACACAAGTCTGAGACCTTTGAAAGGTTCAAGGAATTTCAGAGTGAGGTTGAGAATCAACGTGATAGGAAAATCAAGTTCCTGCGATCAGATCATGGAGGAGAATACTTGAGTCATGAATTTGGCACACACTTAAGAAAATGTGCAATAGTTTCACAACTCACGCCGCCTGGAACACCTCAACGTAATGGTGTGTCCGAACGTCGTAATCACACTCTATTAGATATGGTGCAATCTATGATGTCTCTTACCGATTTACCGCTATCATTTTGGGGCTATGCTTTAGAGACTGCCGCATTCACTTTAAATAGGGCTCCGTCAAAATCCGTTGAGACGACACCGTATGAATTATGGTTTGGGAAGAAACCTAAGCTGTCGTTTCTAAAAGTTTGGGGATGCGATGCTTATGTCAAGAAACTTCAACCTGAAAAGCTCGAACCCAAGTCGGAAAAATGCGTCTTCATAGGATACCCTAAAGAAACTATTGGGTATACCTTCTACCTCAGATCCGAAGGCAAGATATTTGTTGCCAAGAATGGAACCTTTCTAGAGAAAGAGTTTCTCTCGAAAGAAGTAAGTGGGAGGAAAGTAGAACTTGATGAAGTATTACCTCTTGAACCGGAAAGTGGTGCAACTCAAGAAAATGTTCCTGAGGTGCCTGCACCGACTAGAGAGGAAGTTAATGATGATGATCATGAAACTTCAGATCAAGTTGCTACTGAACTTCGTAGGTCCACAAGGACACGTTCCGCACCAGAGTGGTACGGCAACCCTGTCTTCGAAATCATGTTGTTAGACAACGGTGAACCTTCGAACTATGAAGAAGCGATGGTGGGCCCAGATTCCAACAAATGGCTTGAAGCCATGCAATCCGAGATAGGATCCATGTATGAAAACAAAGTATGGACTTTGACAGACTTGCCCGATGATTAGCGAGCGATAGAAAACAAATGGATCTTTAAGAAGAAGACAGACGCGGATGGTAATGTTACCATCTATAAAGCTCGACTTGTCGCTAAGGGTTATCAGCAAGTTCAAGTGGTTGACTACGATGATACTTTCTCTCCCGTAGCGAAGCTGAAGTCCGCCCGAATTATGTTAGCAATTGCCACATACTATGATTATGAGATATGGCAAATGGACGTCAAAACGACATTCCTTAATGGTTTCCTTAAGGAATAATTGTATATGATGAAGCCGGAAGGTTTTGTCGATCCTAAGAATGCTGACAAGGTGTGCAAGCTCCAACGCTCGATTTATAGGCTGGTGCAAGCATCTCGGAGTTGGAACATTCGCTTTGATGAGATGATCAAAGCGTTTGGGTTTATGCAGACTTATGGAGAAGCCTGCGTTTACAAGAAAGTGAGTGGGAGCTCTATAGCATTTCTCATATTATATGTAGATGACATACTTTTGATGGGAAATGATATAGAACTTTTGGACAGCATTAAGGCCTACTTGAATAAGAGTTTTTCAATGAAGGACCTTGGAGAAGGTGCTTATATATTAGGCATCATGATCTATAGAGATAGATCAAGACGCCTCATAGGTCTTTCACAAAGCACATACCTTGATAAGATATTGAAGAAGTTCAATATGGATCAGTCTAAGAAGGGGTTCTTGCCTGTGTTGCAAGGTGTGAAATTGAGCTCAGCTCAATGTCTGACCACGGCAGAAGATATAGAAGAGATGAGTGTCATCCCCTATGCCTCAGCCATAGGGTCTATTATGTATGCCATGCTGTGTACCAGACCTGATGTAAACCTTGCCGTAAGTTTGGTAGGTAGGTACCAAAGTAATCTCGGCAAGGAACACTGGATAGCGGTCAACAATATCTTGAAGTACCTGAAAAGGACTAAGGAAATGTTTCTCATTTATGGAGGTGACGAAGAGCTCGTCGTAAAGGGTTACGTCGATGCTAGCTTCGACACAGATCTCGATGACTCTAAGTCACAAACCGGATACATGTATATTTTGAATGGTGGGGCAATAAGCTGGTGCAGTTGAAAGCAGAGCGTCGTGGCGGGATCTACATGTGAAGAGGAGTACATGGCGGCCTCGGAGGCAGCACATGAAGCAATCTAGGTGAAGGAGTTCATCACCGACCTAGGAGTCATACCCAATGCGTCGGGGCCGATCAAGCTCTTCTGTGACAACACTGGAGCTATTGTACTTGCCTAGGAGCCCAGGTTTCACAAGAAGACTAGGCACATCAAGCGTCGCCTCAACTCCATCCGTGAAAATGTTCAAGATGGAGACATAGAAATTTGTAAAGTACATATGGATCTGAATGTCGCAGATCCGTTGACTAAACCTCTCCCTAGGGCAAAACATGATCAACACCAGAACTCTATGGGTGTTTGTTTCATCACAATGTAACTAGATTATTGACTCTAGTGCAAGTGGAAGACTGTTGGAAATATGCCCTAGAGGCAATAATAAAAGGATTATTATTATAT
Organism: Triticum dicoccoides; assembly: GCF_002162155.2. Lineage (NCBI taxonomy): Eukaryota > Viridiplantae > Streptophyta > Magnoliopsida > Poales > Poaceae > Triticum > Triticum dicoccoides. The sequence continues at coordinate 419,028,607 of NC_041388.1, read as the reverse complement.
TTCCCTGTTCATGATAATTGTATTTTATTCATGCTATAATTGTGTTATCCGGAAATTGTAATACATGTGTGAATACATAGACACCAACATGTCCCTTGTAAGCCTCTAGTTGACTAGCTCGTTGATCAATAGATAGTCATGGTTTCCTGACTATGGACATTGGATGTCATTGATAACGAGATCACATCATTAGGAGAATGATGTGATGGACAAACCCAATCCTAAACATAGCACAAGATCGTATAGTTTGTTTGCTAGAGTTTTTCCAATGTCAAGTATCTTTTCCTTAGACCATGAGATCGTGTAACTCCCGGATACCGTAGGAGTGCTTTGGGTGTACCAAACATCACAACGTAACTGGGTGACTATAAAGGTATACTACGGGTATCTCCGAAAGTGTCTGTTGGGTTGACACGGATCAAGACTAGGATTTGTCACTCCGTATGACGGAGAGGTATCTCTGGGCCCACTCGGTAATGCATAATCATAATGAGCTCAAAGTGACCAAGTGTCCGGTCACGGGATCATGCATTATGGTATGAGTAAAGTGACTTGCCGGTAACGAGATTGAACGAGGTATTGGGATACCACGATCGAATCTCGGGCAAGTAACGTACCAATTGACAAAGGGAATTGTATACGGGGTTGCTTGAATCCTCGACATCGTGGTTCATCCGATGAGATCATTGAGGAGCATGTGGGAGCCAACATGGGTATCCAGATCCCGCTGTTGGTTATTGACCGGAGAGCCATCTCGGTCATGTCTACATGTCTCCCGAACCCGTAGGGTCTACACACTTAAGGTTCAGTGACGCTAGGGTTGTAGAGATATGAATATGCAGTAACCCGAAAGTTGTTCAGAGTCCCGGATGAGATCCCGGACATCACGAGGAGTTCCGGAATGGCCCGGAGGTGAAGAATTATATATAGGAAGTGCAGTTTCGGCCATCGGGAGAGTTTCGGGGGTCATCGGTATTGTACCGGGACCACCGGATGGGTCCCGGGGGTCCACCGGGTGGGACCACCCATCTCGGAGGGCCCCATGGGATGAAGTGGGGAGGGGAACCAGCCCATAGTGGGCTGGTGTGCCCCCCTTGGCTCACCCCCTACGCCAAGGGTTGGAAACCCTAGGGTGGGGGGGCGCCCCACTTGCCTTGGGGGCCACTCCACCCTTGGCCGCCGCCCCCCCTAGGAGACCCATCTCCTAGGGCCGGCGCCCCCCCCCCCTTGGGGAGCCTATATAAAGGGGGGAGGGAGGGGCAGCCGCACCCTTTACTCTTGGCACCTCCCTCTCCCCTGCTACACCTCTCCCTCTCGCAGTAGAACGGTGAAGCCCTGCTGCGGTGACCCCTGCATACACCACCACGCCGTCGTGCTGCTGGATCTTCATCAACCTCTCCTTCCCCCTTGCTGGATCAAGAAGGAGGAGACGTCATGCTGACCGTACGCGTGTTGAACGCGGAGGTGCCGTCCGTTCGGCGCTAGGATCTCCGGTGATTTGGATCACGTCGTGTACGACTTCCTCATCCCCGTTCTTTGAACGCTTCCGCGCGTGATCCACAAAGGTATGTAGATGCAATCCGATCACTCATTGCTAGATGAACTCATAGATGGATCTTGGTGAAACTGTAGGAAATTTTTTGTTTTCTGCAACGTTCCCCAACAGTAGCAGACTTGGTGGGCTGCGGAAGCCGATCCTCACGAGCCCCCAGGCCCAAGGGCCTCGGGAGGCTCCGGAGGCGCTGGTGGCTCCTTGCGGACCATCTCCATCTCCGGCAGGGCTTCGGAACGCTTGGCCTCTTGAGCCTCCATGATGCCCCTCATGAGGCACTGGTACGCGGCAGCCGCGTTCGGCAAGCCGTAAGGCATGCGAACGTAGCTGTGGGGTGGACCTTCGCAGCGCCCCACTCGCGAGGGCCAGAGGCGCTCCAGAGAGGCGACTCGATTGAGCCCTGGTATGTCGATGCAGACGCGCAGCCCACCATCCTCGCCTAGATGGGGAGCCACAGCTGGCAGGCGGCGACCGCCTTTCATGACTCTTGACTCCTGTAGCTCCTGAATGGCCTTGCTGACGAACTCCTGAGGGTCTGGCCCTCCTTGCCTTACTCCTTCTTGAGGGAAACGTGCTTCAAAACATGCCTCCATGTGGTGCCCAAGCGCCTCCCTCGTGACCTTAGCCAGGTCGGTGGCCCTCCAGGGGAGAGCCTCCGAGCCCTGTCTGAGGAGGGCGCCGGGTGCGCTTTCCTATGCGACGGAAGGAGGTTCCCCTTGGGCAGGCGCGGGCCCTGAGGGGCCTGCCTCCTGAGGGGCCGAGCTGGACGATGTCTTCTTCTTCTTGGGGGCGGTCTCGGCAAGCCTCCTGCTTCCGTGATCCGGGTCTTCCAGTGATGCGGCCTGAAAGGCTTGTTCCAGGGAACACACCGCGTCCTTCTCTTCACAGGGCACCGTGATGACTCTGCCAGTTCCTGGCATCTTGAGGACGTTGTAGCCGTGGTGAGTTACGGCCATGAACTTGGCCAACGCTGGGTACCCAAGGATGGCGTTGTACAGCAGGCGAATGTGAGTGATGTCGAAGTCGATGAGCTCGGTGCGGTAGTTGTCGCGTGCCCCGAAGGTGACAGGGAGGAGGACCTGCCCAATCGGGACCGTGGAGCCGTCGGTGACTCTAGAGAAAGGCTTGGTTGGCTGAAGCTAGTTGTAGGGCACTTGGAGATTGTTGAATGTTTCCATGGATAGGACGTTGAGCCCTGCCCCGCCATCGATGAGGATCCTGGTGACCACCACGTTGCTGATGATTGGGGAACAAAGCATCGGGAGGACTCCGGCTATGGCCGCACACTTGAGCTGATCTGCTGAGCTGAACGTGATGGCGCACGCCGACCACCTGAGAGGGCGCGTGGCTTCGAGCTTGGGGAGGACTGCATTCACTTTGCGGGCGAACTGCTTGAAGATGCGTTGAGAGGCTGGGGCTTGAGCCCCTCCCAGGATGCAGGCGATCGCGCACGGCTCCTAGAAGCCCCCAGCCCCCTCGTCCTGATGGCGGTCCTCGTTTCTCCTTGGCTGCGGCGGCAGCGAAGGGAGGCCTGCGCTGCCTTGCGGGCGATCCTCGCAAGGCTGATCCCTCCAGTCTCCCTCGCGAGGCGGGTCTTGCCAGTGATCCTCGCGAGGTCGATCGCGCCACCCTTGGCGCGGGCAGCGGTCGTCCCAGCGTCCTGCTTTCCTTCCTCCTCCTCGACCGTAGCCCCGGTCACCATGGTCGGGGCGACGACCGATCCTTCCTTCTCGCACGGCTCGGAGCTCTTGACATTTGTTGGTGTTGTGGGTGTGGAGGTCGTGGTACACACAGTACCGACTGTCCTTGGAAGATTTGGGTTGATCTCTGCCGCGCTTGGTGTCTGGTTCTGCCGCGAGCACGGCAGCCCCCTTGCACTTCACATCCTTGGCCTTGGGCTTCTTCTCTTCTGGGTCTGCGGCAGGCAGCTCGAGGAGGGTGAGACGCCCTTCCTCAGCCCTGGCGCACTTGGTTAACAAGTTGAACAACTCCTAGGAAGTGCACAGGTCTTCATGCATCGCCAGCTCCTCCTTCATCTTGACATCGCGCACGCCGTCGGAGAAGGCTGAGATGATGGCCTCCTCGGTCACCTTGGGAATCTTGAGGCGTGCGTTGTTAAAGCGCTGGATGTACTTCTCCAGGGTCTCTCCGGGTTGTTGCTTGATGCGGCGCATGTCGCTCACGGCGGGTGGCCGGTCGCGAGTACCTTGGAAGTTGGCGATGAAGCAGTGCGCATCTCGTCCCAGGAGGAGATCGTGCCTGGAGCCAGGTTCAGGAGCCAGGTGCGGGCCCCGTCCTTGAGCGCCATGGGAAACCAGTTCGTCATGACCATCTCGTCTCTGTTGGCAGCTTCGATGCCCAGCTCATAGAGCTGGAGGAACTCCGCAGAGTCGGCCGTGCCGTCGTAACGAGGAGGCAGGTCTGGCTTGAACTTGCCAGGCCACGCGACGCTGCGTAGCTCGGTGGTGAAGACACGACAGCCTGCTGTGGTCACGGGAGGCCTTGGGTGACGGAGAGCTTGGTCTTGCATGTCCCCACGCGCTGCAGCTGGGAGCAGCGCGGGGTCTTGACGTGCGGGAGCAGGAGCATGGTCGCGACATGCTGGAGCAGGGAGCGCCCGGGCAGCTTCTTGCGGGCGAGGGACTTCTTGGCAGCTCTGCTCTTGCCGCGCTGGCACCTGATGGAGCGGGTTCCGCCTAGGGGCCACGTGCCTTGGAGCCATGGCTCCTTCTTGAGGAGGAGGCGGCTGGAGCGCCCCCGAAGCTTCGTCGCCCGCGCGGGGCAGGGTGCGGTGTAGCGGAACGGACGGCGCAGGAGAGCCCCCTACGGCGCAGACGAGCTCGGCGACGCGGTCGAGCCATTCTTCGTAGACGTCGTTGATGGGACGGTAGCGCAGGAGCTCGTTTGCCACGATGAGCGTAACTCGAGCCTTCATGGGTGCGCGTAGCGCGCGGGACAAAGAACCAGCTGGGGTGAGCAAGGGAGTAGCAGTGCGGCCGTCTTGCCGCACGGACGGATGCTGAGACGACACTTGCTGCTCGTTCCCCGCCGGGCCGGTGGCGGCGTTGATGGCAGGTGACGGGGAACGGCGAGTACGCCCGCCGACAGGAGCCGTTTGGGTGACGCGGGAAGCGAGAGCGGCCCGTCGCTCGACACGGGCCCGACGAGCGTCAGACATGGACGCGATGGTCGAGGAGAACAGGGTGGTGGAAGACGAATTCCGGCGCACCCCTACCTGGCGCGCCAAATGTCGGATTTTGGGTTCCGGCAGACCCTTGAGGTTCGAACACTGGGGTGCGCGTGGAGATTTCGCCGTCTACCTACCTGCACCCCTCCGCCTCGCTAAGATCTAAGCTATGGAAAGAACGGCACAAGAGACACAGGGTTTATACTGGTTCGGGCCACCGTTGTGGTGTAATACCCTACTCCAGTGTGTTGTGTGGGGGATTGCCTCTTGGGCTGATGATGATGAGCAATACAAGGAAGAACAGCCTCGCGAGGGACTGTTCTTGGCAGGGGGGATGAACTGCTAGGAGGAGTTCAGTCGCCCTTCTCTCTCTCTCTGTGTGTGATGCTACTCGATCCGATCCTAGCTAGTTTCTCTCTTGGCTTCTAGATTCTCCCTTCTTGATTGCCCCTCTACCCTGGGGGTGGCTAGTCCTATTTATAGGCAAAGGCCCTGGGCCTCTTCCCAAATATTGAGCGGGAAGGGCGCCAACAATTGGCCATTTTGAAGGGGAACATCTGGTACACTTATCCTGACTAAAGTTGGTCCTCGCCTGCCAAAGGCTCTAGTGGTGACGCTGGCTTGGGCTCCACAATGACTTCCTCCCTGCCGTTGGACTGGTCTTGGTCTTGTTGCACCGAAACGGGTGCCTTTGCTTGATGCTCTCGCCTGCGCTTGCTCCCTTTGCACCAAAGAGGAAAGGAGGACACTGCGTGGCTGGCGCCCGCCTGGCGCCTTTGGTCGTCATGGCCTGCGTCACGGGCAACTCGTGAGGTACCCCGCCTTGATCTCTCCGCCTCCTCGCGAGCCAGCCTGATGAGGCCGTGCCTGAGGAAGCTCTGTGTCGTCCGCCCCATGAGGCTTGGCCCCTCGCGAGGATCTTGGGTCTGTGTTGATGAAGATGGGCCGCGCTGGGCCCCCTTTTGAGCCACGCCGCAGGCCGCAGGCAGGCAAGTCTAGGGACCCCCGTTCCCAGAACGCTGACAAATTAAGCTTGGGGATGCTTGATACGTCTCCAACGTATCTATAGTTTTTGATTGTTCCATGCTATTATATTATCTATTTTGGATGTTTAATGGTCTTTAATATACTCTTTTATATTATTTTTGGGACTAACCTACTAACCAACGGCCCAGTGCAAATTGTTATTTTTTGCCTATTTCAGTGTTTCACGGAAAAGGAATATGATATGTCTCCGTCGTATCTACTTTTCCAAACACTTTTGCCCTTGTTTTGGACTCTAACTTGCAGGATTTGAATGGAACTAACCCGGACTGACTCTGTTTTCAGCAGAATTGCCATGATGTTATTTATGTGCAGAAACAAAAGTTCTCGGAATGACCTGAAACTCCATGGAGCCTCTTTTTGGAAATAATAAAAAATACTGGCAAAAAATCAAGACCAGGTGGACCACACCCTAGCCACGAGGGTGGGGGCGCGCCTGCCCCCCTGGGCGCTGATACGTCCATTTTGCATCATGCTTTTATATCGATATTTATTGCATTATGGGCTGTTATTACACATTATGTCACAATACTTATGCCTATTCTCTCTTATTTTACAAGGTTTACATAAAGAGGGAGAATGCCGACAGCTGGGATTCTGGGCTGGAATAGGAGCAAATATTAGAGACCTATTCTACACAGCTCCAAAAGTCCTGAAACTTCACGTAAGTCATTTTTAGAATATATAAAAAATACTGAGCACAAGAAGTTCACCAGGGGGGCCACACCCTACCCACGAGGGTGGGGGCGCGCCCTACCCCCTGGGCGCGCCCCCACCCTCGTGGGTAGGGTGTGGCCCCCCTGGTGAACTTCTTGTGCTCAGTATTTTTTATATATTCTAAAAATGACTTACGTGAAGTTTCAGGACTTTTGGAGCTGTGTAGAATAGGTCTCTAATATTTGCTCCTTTTCCAGCCCACCCCCTGGGCGCGCCCCCTACCTCGTGGGCCCCCTGGTGGCCCTCCGATGTCCATCTTCTTCTATATGGAGTCTTTCTATGAGGAAAAAACCATAAGCCATCTTTCCGGACGAGACTCCACCGCCAAGAGGCGGAACCTTGGCAGAACCAATCTAGGGCTCTGGCGGAGCTGTTCTGCGGGGGAAACTTCCCTCCGGGAGGGGGAAATCATCGCCATCGTCATCACCAACGCTCCTCTCATCGGGAGAGGGCAATCTCCATCAACATCTTCACCAGCACCATCTCCTCTCAAACCCCTAGTTCATCTCTTGTCTCCAATTCTTGTCTCTAAGTCTGGGATTGGTACCTGTGGGTTGCTAGTAGTGTTAATTACTCCTTGTAGTTGATGCTAGTTGGTTTATTTGGTGGAAGATCATATGTTCAGATCCTTTATGCATATTAATACCCCTCTAATTATGAACACGAATATGGTTTGTGAGTAGTTACGTTTGTTCCCGAGGACATGGGAGAAGTCTTGCTATTAGTAGTCATGTGAATTTGGTATTTGTTCGATATTTTGATGATATGTATGTTGTCTCTCCTCTAGTGGTGTTATGTGAACGTTGACTACATGACACTTCACCATTATTTGGGCCTAGAGGAAGGCACTGGGAAGTAATAAGTAGATGATGGGTTGCTAGAGTGACAGAAGCTTAAACCCTAGTTTATGCGTTGCCTCGTAAGGGGCTGATTTGGATCCACATGTTTCATGCTATGGTTAGGTTTACCTTAATACTTTTGTTGTAGTTGCGGATGCTTGCAATAGAGGTTAATCATAAGTGGGATGCTTGTCCAAGTAAGGACACCACCCAAGCACCGGTCCACCCACATACCAAATTATCAAAGTACTGAATGCGAATCATATGAACATGATGAAAACTAGCTTGACGATATTCCCATGTGTCCCCAGGAGCGCTTTTCTCTATATAAGAATTTGTACAGGCTTGTCCTTTGCTACAAAAAGGATTGGGCCACCTTGCTGCACTTTATTTACTTTTGTTACTTGTTGCTCGTAACCAATTATCTTATCACAAAACTACGTGTTACCTATAATTTCAGTGCTTGCAGAGAATACCTTGCTGAAAACCGCTTATCATTTCCTTCTGCTCCTCGTTGGTGTCACGACCGGTTTTCCGGGTAATAAATTTCTAGAAAAGACCGTCGTGCTCATCAGCCCCAGGATTACTGTTAGCTGATGAGGCTCCAACTTGATACAGAAATTCCAAGCAGAAAACAAAATATGTAGTACAAGGCCATTCTGGCCTGTGAGTACAACAAATGGTTTCTAGTGGTTGATGGCGGAAGCGGGTTGTGAAACATTAGTGTCTATGGGACTCCATTTCCCACGAGAACAGCTGACCAGGTTAACTCCTATCTTCGGAGGCTGCTATCTCCATTACTTAGGTTCCGGGGCTGTCATCGCGTCGCTCCTCTTCGTGCAAGAAAATCTGGCCAAGACAATAGCCAGGGACAAGCCAGTGAGTACTTTGAATGTACTCGCAAACATTATGAACACAGGTATAATATAACTATGATGTGCTGAAAATATTTTATGCTCATGACGTCAGTCACAAAAGATAAATAAATCTCTGATGCGTGCAAGCAAGTTATCTACAAAATTGCAATAACATAGTAGTATTAAAATTTATGAAATAAATAACAAGCAAAGCCACAGTCGGGCGTCTTAGCGACACCACATAAAGGGCTTTAAAAGAAATGCCACAGTCGGGCGTCTGAGCGACACCACATAAAGGGCTTTAAAAGAAATGCCACAGTCGGGCGTCGGAGCGACACCACATAAAGGGCTTTAAAAGAAATGCCACAGTCGGGCGTCTGAGCGACACCACACAAAGGGCTTTAAAATAAACAATCATAGTGAATATCCCGGAGGTAGAACCATCCCAGAGATACTCGATAATAACAATAATATCACGGGTTAGTCAACAATAATAATAATCATAATTATCACAAGTCACAGGTAGTAGTTCCAGTTCTGGTTAACAGTTTCACCTCCGAAGACCGACACTAAGACCGACACTTGACCCATCCCAGACTGTAATCCTTAACCATGGACACGGCTATTCGAATAGGTTTAATCTCTGCAGAGGGTGTACTCTTTACCCACGAGTAACGGATTTCTTTAGTCCATCGGGACTAATTCCGTCTACGGTCTTTTTGTTGAAAACACACCTAACTTGCACACACCAGCTTAACTCACACGTGTCTGGAATCACCCACGACACCTGTTAAGCAAACTCTAAGTGGGGAGGCTACAACCTCGCGTAGCATGGGATCAAATTTATATCGCGCGCTCTAAGGGGTGGCCTCCCCTCTCGGTCCCAACCGGAAACACCCATGCCCCCGGACCAGGTGGCCTGCCTACCAGCTACAACCGGTATCTTCCACCATGGCCTCTCTGTACGGTGTGTGTGCTAGAAAGAGGTTGACAACTTACTGAACCGTACTCTACTTGCTGTAGAGACGAGTGGTAGTACGAAACAAGTATGGGGGTTACTGGCACAAGACTCGATCTACGGTCGACTCAGGAGGTTTAAGTATTCCCTGCATGATTAGCATGACGAATATATTTCAACCAACAGAGTCACCGCTCATATCACCTTGCCATGCCATACCAGACATGACCGTCCCGACGGAGACCGGCGACAAACTCATGCCTACCCAAGGCAGAGGTTTTCCCGGGTTCATGCCGGTATGCATGCAAGGCACATGAGGGTGATTATCATCACAAGTGTGTCCATTTCCAACAGCATGGAAATCAATAACATGCACCCATGCATATGATCATATCACATGAAATAACAAGTTTCTCCAAAGTGAGGTGATGTTATGAACGTGTCATCGAACACACAAAAATATTAAGCCGGGGTTCAGAATGCTTGCCTTCAATGTGTGGAAAGGCAGGGTGCACTCCAAAACTTGAAACATTTCTCCTCTCTTCATAAATCCTATTTTAGCAATATAAAAGAATTAACACACAAGATAAAAACAGCACCAAAAGTTGTTCTGAATTTTTTTCAAATAAATCTTAAAATAAACTAGGTGAAATTTGAGAGAGGTAGGAAAAAGAATCAATTCATTTGGAGTTATATTTAAAAAGTTATAGACAGTCAAAGCTGTGGTCAAAATCTGTTTTTAATAAAATCAGGAAAAGGAAAACGTTTCAAACGAGCTTACGCTTTCGGTGCAGAAAAAGCGTATTTGCGCCATTTACGCCTCCACTTAACCACGTGGACCGGCGCTGGGTCTCTGACGGTGGGCCCGCCTGGCCCACTGGTCAGGTTTGACCAGTCGCCCGCGTCGTCTCCCTCCTCTGCCCGAGTGGAGCGGGGCTCCGGCGATCATCGCCGGCGAACGGTGGCTCCGTTCGGAAATCTGAGGCCACCAGCGGATTCAGGGGGCCGAGGTGGTCACTCCTGTAGTCGTAGGGTCGTCGAAGGTGGAGGAAATCGCCAGCGGCGAGCTCCGCGGCGGAGGGAAGCTTCGATGGTAAAGTGGTTTTGAGGCGGCGGTGGTTCCCGATCAAAATTGAGTAGGGGGAAGGGTTCACGGGAGGATGAGGAGGTTTCTGGCGAAGAGAACAGAGAGGGAGAGGCTCTGGAGGCACCGGCAGGGCCTGGGCAGTGGCGGCGACTGCAGTCGCCGGAGATGAGGAAGGAGGCCTCCCCGGGTCGATTGGCTGCCAAAGGGGGTCCTCGGGAGGTGGCTTGGGACTGCCTGCGTGCGGAGATGAGCTCGGGGCTCCTTATATAGGCGAGTCGAGGCGGTTCAGCGGCGGCCGCGGATGAGCTCGTCGGCGACCGTCTTTCTGTAGCTGCAGGGCATCGTGGCGGCGACGAGCGCTAGTGGACATGGCTGCGGATGAGCTCTCGCTGCTCCAGGGGCCAGGTGGCGAGCGGGAGGGGCTTGGGCGGTGCTGCCCGTGGATGGAGCCACTGCGGACGCTGGTGTGCCGCCAAGAATGCCCTAGCGGCGGCGCTGTAGCGTGCCAGGGTGGCTTGGCGCGATGCTGCGAGGCGGGGAGTGCGTGGCGAGGTGCTGCCATGTGGGCCAAAGCCAGGGGGCCAGCGTGTCGGCTCGGGCGCGGCATCGTGCAATACGCGCGCTCTGGGCGCGTCCAGTGCACGCACGGGAGATGCTCGACACAATGCCGCGGCATGCTACAGGTCGCAGGTGAGGTTGGGGTTTACCAGATCGAGGTTAGGAGCAACTGGGAGTCTAGTGGACATGCTAGTTTGATCAGAGGTGCAAGCTCACAGTGCAATGCCAAAACTCATGTCAAAACTGGTCATGCCTACAGGGTGCTCGATAGAATGCCACATGCTCCTAGGCATCTCTTGGGGTAGCCAAAACATCCAGGTTGGGGTCTCTTTAGATGCAAGAGAGAGTGGTGAGGTTAGTTTGCCAAAAGGGGAAACTTGCTAGTGCAAGTTTTGCAAAACTACATTTCTGGACAGGAAATAAATGACATTATTTCATGAACCAAAAATGATCCAAAGGGTGCATGCTCCTGGACTTAAGGGTTTAACATGGAGGACTATAAGTAGGATAAAGAATTAAGGGCTAAAGAGCAAGCAAAAATATGGTTGCTGTACAAACCATCCAGTTGGTCCAGAATGAAGATGCGGTTGATTCACTCAAATTTTTCAAAGAACAGCACTAGGTTTTTGCATAAAGTTGAATCATAGGCTATTACCAATATCCCATAATTTTGGTGGAGGCTAGAAAGAATTATTTAAAAGGGTTGTAGTGCAAAATGCACTCTGGACCAGAGAAGGAAAAATTGATGCAGAGCTCAAATTTATTACATAAATAAAAGATATTTTTGTATAAAAGTGATTTAAAAACATCACATGACATCTCCAA
>NC_041388.1:419014282-419016826 GCF_002162155.2 Triticum dicoccoides | reverse complement strand
CTGGCAAAATTTTAATAACTAAAACCTGGTTAAATTTTTGGGGTGTTACAATACTACCCCCCTTAAGAAAAATCTCGTCCTCGAGATTTGCTAAGAGCCGTTGTGAAAAACAAAAGTTCCATATGCGTTCGAGCGGTTGTGAGACTGCTGCCGTGGTGCTGCGTGAATAAAAATAATAATAATCCACGTAGTGAGGGGATAAATGATGCAACAATTCAGTAAAAAGAAAACTCATACTAGGATCTTTCGCGGTTACACAAGTTAATCACGAAGAAAAATTACTCATACTAGTAGAAACTAAATACTCGACTCGTCGCACAAATTTGGGGGACCATGCATAAGATACACGCAAATATAAATGCTGCAAAAACAAATACAGTAGTGACGTCTAAAATGAAAACGGTAACTGGGTGGGGTCCTGATAAAATGTCTCTGGTAAAGGGATACACTCCTCTTCTATCGGAGGAAGTGGATTGACCAGTCGATGTATGCGTCTCTCCGGGTCGGGCCTCAGTGGTCTGCCGATGGCAATCTGAGGATTCAGATCAGTGAGATCCTGGAGATAATCCATCACTCGTTGGTTCAAATGCTCTTGAGCGATGATGTACTGGATAAGGTTGGCCAGAACTGGGTCTCTCTCAATACGCCCACCGGGAAAAGACGTCACTCCTCCGGGTGCTGCACGGCTCGGGAAGTAATAATATCCTCGTTCGCGGGCATAGGGTACAGCGGATTGAAGGTGAGCAATCGCTTCTTTCGCAGCAGCTTCTATGGCCAAGTGTGGGGTTGGCATAGATTTCCCCACGAAGGAAACTTCTGTTGGATCTTGGTTGGGGTCTATAGGAGGAATGTGTACTGCTGCCCAATATTCCGAGGTGGATGGGGTGATTCTAGATTTGAACAGCTCGTACTGAGGTGGCTGGGTAGAACCCATGGTACTGCGGGTAAAATCCCACAATATTTTGACAAAGCTACCTGGGGTTGCATCTGGGGTTCTCAGATGAATGCTGGGGCTCGGCATGACAGGAAAAAGTTGTGAGTATGGTGCACAAGGTTAGGGTTGCTGGGTAAGGTCACAAGGTGGCCTTTATATAGAAATGGAGCCGGATTCATTTTACCGTGGTGAAAGGTAATAAATTTGCCAGCTTAGCTCCAAAGGTTAGGTCAGTGTCAGAGATACACATATCTCATAAAGAGACGTGTTACTGTGGTTGTCGTCGGGTTGGTTTTGGTAGTTGTGCCCGGAAAAATATGCAACTATGCGCTGACCAAATATGCAAGGCTACTATTAAAACAGAGGCACAACGATAGGCTGCGTTAATATACACGGTCGCATGATTACAAAGTGAGGATACACTGAGACTCGGTACTACTCGTACGGATTAGTCTACCTCGTTTATGTCTAAACGGACGTGCCTGGTGGATGTCGAGGCTTCTCCACGTGTCTCACTGCCGGGATTAGTCAGAGATGGTGGAGGAACTGCAGGGTCGGGGTAGTGATGATGACCATCGCGGGGATTGTTGGCCACAACCCCGTTGGAGTGTGCTCCCAAAAGGCGACGAAGCACTTCTGGGGTCATCAAAGGATCTCGGCTGATGGCTGGAGCTGATCTCGGGGTCTCGATCGGTTGTCCAAACAACACGACTGGGTTGTCGACGTTGGGCTCGTTTTCTACTCTCGCCAGGGCTCGACGAACCAGCTCTCCACGAGCTGCAATTAAATCAATAGTGATTTGATCGCACAGTCCCTCTAGTGCACTTACATAGCGCACCAGGTGCAACAATGCAGGATCTGTCTCGTGATCTCCGTTGGCAACTTGGGGTGGTCTACCATACCCTTCACGTCTGGGGTAGTAGTGGAACGAGCGACAGTTAACTCTGGGCGACAAGTGCCTGAGATGAACTATAGCCTCTCGAGCAGCTAGTTGTATGGCTTGTGGCTCAAAAGAAGTTGTTCTTCCGGTGAACCTGTAGGGGTGCTCGGGTGCTAGACCCCTACCGTAAATGTGCACAGTGGCCCAGAATTGACGGCTCTCACCGCTCATGGGTCCTTGGTACACAACATATTCTGGGGGCTCTTCTAACGCATAGGCACGACGGGTGAGGTTTGCGAGTATGGTCACAAAGCCTCCAAGGTTGGTTGCTGTGGTCTCATTGTGCACTATGGGTCCAGGCATTGTGGCTGGGTTCGAGGCTGTGCTGTGCTAGGTTGGGGCTAGCGTGCCCTTTTTTATAGGAAAAAGGGGACGGAGTCTTCCTTCGCACGCTTGCGAGAAAGGACTATTTAGGGGCCGGTCACTGGCGCATGAGCGACAGGTTAGGTTGATAGGTTGGGCACTGACTGCCAAAAGGTGTTGGGTCACTGTGTGGCTATCTTGCATGAGAAGCTTGGCTGGGGTTTGGCTAAGGTCTAGTGGGTTGGTTTGCCTAAGTTTTTCGACCTGGCTAAGATAGGATTAGCCAATGGTCAGCCTGGCTCTGATACCAAGTCTGTCACGACCGGTTTTCCGGTAATAAATTTCCAGAAAAGACCGTCGTGCTCAT
>NC_041388.1:418981698-419013416 GCF_002162155.2 Triticum dicoccoides | reverse complement strand
ATCACGGGTTAGTCAACAATAATAATAATCATAATTATCACAAGTCACAGGTAGTAGTTCCAGTTCTGGTTAACAGTTTCACCTCCGAAGACCGACACTAAGACCGACACTTGACCCATCCCAGACTGTAATCCTTAACCATGGACACGGCTATTCGAATAGGTTTAATCTCTGCAGAGGGTGTACTCTTTACCCACGAGTAACGGATTTCTTTAGTCCATCGGGACTAATTCCGTCTACGGTCTTTTTGTTGAAAACACACCTAACTTGCACACACCAGCTTAACTCACACGTGTCTGGAATCACCCACGACACCTGTTAAGCAAACTCTAAGTGGGGAGGCTACAACCTCGCGTAGCATGGGATCAAATTTATATCGCGCGCTCTAAGGGGTGGCCTCCCCTCTCGGTCCCAACCGGAAACACCCATGCCCCCGGACCAGGTGGCCTGCCTACCAGCTGCAACCGGTATCTTCCACCATGGCCTCTCTGTATGGTGTGTGCTAGAAAGAGGTTGACAACTTACTGAACCGTACTCTACTTGTTGTAGAGACGAGTGGTAGTACGAAACAAGTATGGGGGTTACTAGCACAAGACTCGATCTACGGTCGACTCAGGAGGTTTAAGTATTCCCTGCATGATTAGCATGACGAATATATTTCAACCAACAGAGTCACCGCTCATATCACCTTGCCATGCCATACCAGACATGACCGTCCCGACGGAGACCGGCGACAAACTCATGCCTACCCAAGGCAGAGGTTTTCCCGGGTTCATGCCGGTATGCATGCAAGGCACATGAGGGTGATTATCATCACAAGTGTGTCCATTTCCAACAGCATGGAAATCAATAACATGCACCCATGCATATGATCATATCACATGAAATAACAAGTTTCTCCAAAGTGAGGTGATGTTATGAACGTGTCATCGAACACACAAAAATATTAAGCCGGGGTTCAGAATGCTTGCCTTCAATGTGTGGAAAGGCAGGGTGCACTCCAAAACTTGAAACATTTCTCCTCTCTTCATAAATCCTATTTTAGCAATATAAAAGAATTAACACACAAGATAAAAACAGCACCAAAAGTTGTTCTGAATTTTTTTCAAATAAATCTTAAAATAAACTAGGTGAAATTTGAGAGAGGTAGGAAAAAGAATCAATTCATTTGGAGTTATATTTATAAAGTTATAGACAGTCAAAGCTGTGGTCAAAATCTGTTTTTAATAAAATCAGGAAAAGGAAAACGTTTCAAACGAGCTTATGCTTTCGGTGCAGAAAAAATGTATTTGCGCCGTTTACGCCTCCACTTAACCACGTGGACCGGCGCTGGGTCTCTGACGGTGGGCCCGCCGGGCCCACTGGTCAGGTTTGACCAGTCGCCCGCGTCGTCTCCCTCCTCTGCCCGAGTGGAGCGGGGCTCCGGCGATCATCGCCGGCGAACGGTGGCTCCGTTCGGAAATCTGAGGCCACCAGTGGATTCAGGGGGCTGAGGTGGTCACTCCGGTAGTCGTAGGGTCGTCGGAGGTGGAGGAAATCGCCGGCGGCGAGCTCCGCGGCGGAGGGAAGCTTCGGTGGTAAAGTGGTTTTGAGGCGGCGGTGGTTCCCGATCAAAATCGAGTAGGGGGAAGGGTTCACGGGAGGATGAGGAGGTTTCTGGCGAAGAGAACGGAGAAGGGGAGGCTCTGGAGGCACCGGCAGGGCCTGGGCAGTGGCGGCGGCTGCAGTCGCCGGAGATGAGGAAGGAGGCCTCCCCAGGTCGATTGGCTGCCAAAGGGGGTCCTCGGGAGGTGGCTTGGGACTGCCTGCGTGCGGAGATGAGCTCGGGGATCCTTATATAGGCGAGTCAAGGCGGTTCAGCGGTGGCCGCGGATGAGCTCGTCGGCGACCGTCTTTCTGTAGCTGCAGGGCATCGTGGCGGCGACAAGCGCTAGTGGACATGGCTGCGGATGAGCTCTCGCTGCTCCACAGGCCAGGTGGCGAGCGGGAGGGGCTTGGGCGGCGCTGCCCGTGGCTGGAGCCACTGCGGACGCCGGTGTGCCGCCAAGAATGCCCTGGCGGCGGCGCTGTAGCGTGCCAGGGTGGCTTGGCGCGATGCTGCGAGGCGGGGAGTGCGTGGCGAGATGCTGCCGTGTGGGCCAAAGCCAAGGGGGCCAGCGTGTCGGCTCGGGCGCGGCATCGTGCAATACGCGCGCTCTGGGCGCGTCCAGTGCACGCACGGGAGATGCTCGACACAATGCCGCAGCATGCTACAGGTCGCAGGTGAGGTTGGGGTTTACCAGATCGAGGTTAGGAGCAACTGGGAGTCTAGTGGACATGCTAGTTTGATCAGAGGTGCAAGCTTACAGTGCAATGCCAAAACTCATGTCAAAACTGGTCATGCCTACAGGGTGCTCGATAGAATGCCACATGCACCTAGGCATCTCCTGGGGTAGCCAAAACTTCCAGGTTGGGGTCTCTTTAGATGCAAGAGAGAGTGGTGAGGTTAGTTTGCCAAAAGGGGAAACTTGCTAGTGCAAGTTTTGCAAAACTACATTTCTAGACAGGAAATAAATGACATTATTTCATGAACCAAAAATGATCCAAAGGGTGCATGCTCCTGGACTTAAGGGTTTAACATGGAGGACTATAAGTAGGAGAAAGAATTAAGGGCTAAAGAGCAAGCAAAAATATGGTTGTTGTACAAACCATCCAGTTGGTCCAGAATGAAGATGAGGTTGATTCACTCAAATTTTTCAAAGAACAGCACTAGGTTTCTGCATAAAGTTGAATCATAGGCTATTACCAATATCCCATAATTTTGGTGGAGGCTAGAAAGAATTATTTAAAAGGGTTGTAGTGCAAAATGCACTCTGGACCAGAGAAGGAAAAATTGATGCAGAGCTCAAATTTATTACATAAATAAAAGATATTTTTGTATAAAAGTGATATAAAAACATCACATGACATCTCCAATTTTTGGTTAGAATTTTAGGTGAATTTATCTAATGGTTATAGTTCAAATATGGCCATATAACCTTGAAAAAAAACATTTCCAAGAAAGTAAAGATCAAGCAACTTAATTATTTAATTTGTTATATTAAATAAGGGAAAGTTTCTCTTGACAGATTAAATAAGTCCAATGACATATTCGGAAAGTTTTCTCTCTGGGAATAACTCATCATCACAGGGAAGGAAATGATTTAAAAAAATGGAGCTCAGAAATTCAAAGTTTTAATTCCTGGCAAAATTTTAATAACTAAAACCTGGTTAAATTTTTGGGGTGTTACAGTTGGGTTCGACACTCTTACTTATTGAAAGGACTACGATAGATCCCTATACTTGTGGGTCATCAAAACTCTTTTCTGGCGCTGTTGCCGGGGAGTGAAGCGCCTTTGGTAGGTGGAATTTGGTAAAGAAAAATTTATATAGTGTGCTGAAATTTACTGTCACTTGTTACTATGGAAAGTAATCCTCTGAGGGGCTTGTTCGGGGTATCTTCACCCCGAGCAGTAGAGCAAAGAGTTGCTCCTCAACCTAGTGAACCTACTGAAAATGAAAATGTCTGCTTTGAAATTCCTTTGGGTATGTTAGAAAAACTGCTAGCTAATCCTTTTGCAGGAGATGGAACAAAGCATCCTGATGAGCACCTAATATATGTGGATGAAGTATGGGGATTATTTAAGCTCGCAGGTGTGTCCGGAGATGTTATTAAGGAGAAGGTCTTCCATTTATCTTTGAAGGGATATGCATTGACATGGTATAGGCTATGTGATGAGACGGGGTCATGGAACAACAAGCGATTGAAATTGGAATTTCATCAGAAGTTTATCCTATGCATCTTGTTCATCGTGATCGCAATTATATATATAATTTCTGGCCTCGCAAAGGATAAAGCATCGCTCAAGTTTGGGGGAGGCTTAAATCAATGTTATATTCATGCCCCAATCACGAGCTCTCAAGAGAAATGATTATTCAAAAATTTTATGCTCGACTTTCTGATAATAATCGCACCATGCTCGATACTTCTTGTGCTGGCTCTTTTATGATGAAGACTATTGAATTCAAATGGGATTTATTGGAAAGAATTAAGCGCAACTCTGAAGATTGGTACCTCGACGAAGGTAAGGAGTCAGGTATGACACCTAAGTATGATTGTGTTAAATCTTTTATGGATACCGATGTTTTCCGTAAATTTAGCACTAAATATGGACTTCACTCTGAGATAGTAGCCTCTTCCTGTGAATCTTTTGCTGCTCATATCGATCTCCCTAAGGAGAAGTGGTTTAAATATCATCCTCCCATAGAAGTAAAAGTAGCTGCACCTATTAAAGTTGAAGAAAAGACTATCACTTATAATGATCCTATTGTGCCTATTTCTTATGTTAAGAGACCACCTTTCCCTGTTAGGATAAAGGATCATGCTAAAGCTTCAACTGTGGTTCGTAAAAGAAATATTAGAACTTATACACCTCCTGAGCAAATTAAACTTGAACCTAATATTGCTATTGTTAAAGATCTCTTGGCTTGTAATATTGATGGGCATGTTACTCATTTCTGTAATGAAACCGCTAGAATTGCCAAACCTTGTGCTAAAGATAAACATAGACCTGTGGTAGGCATGCATGTTATTTCTGTTAAAACAAGAGATCATTGCTATCATGGCTTATGTGATATGGGTGCTAGTGCTAGAGCAATACCTTTTGACTTATACAAAGAAATTATGCATGACATTGCACCCACTGAGTTAGAAGATATTGATGTCACAATTAAACTTGCCAATAGAGATACTATTTCACCAATGGGAATTGTTAGCGATGTTGAAGTCTTGTGTGGGAAAACTAAATATCCTACTGATTTTCTTGTTCTTGGCTCCCCACAAGATAGCTTTTGTCCCATTATTTTTGGTAGACCCTTCTTGAACACAGTTAATGCTAAGATAGATTGCAAAAAGGATGTTGTTACTATTGGTTTAGGTGATATGTCTCATGAATTTAATTTCTCTAAATTTCGTAGACAACACCGTGAAGAGGAATTGCCTAGTAAACATGAAATTATTGGTCTTGCTTCTATTGCCGTACCTCCTAGTGATCCTTTAGAACAATATTTGCTAGACCATGAAAATGATATGTTTATGAATGAAAGAAGGGAAATAGATGAAGTATTATTTAAACAGGAACCCATCCTAAAACACAATTTTCCTGTTGAAATCCTAGGGGATCCTCCTCCACCCAAGGGTGATCCTGTGTTTGAACTCAAACCGTTACCTGATACTCTTAAATATGCTTATTTTGATGAGAAAAAGATATATCCTGTTATTATTAGTGCTAACCTTTCAGAGCATGAAGAAGAGAGATTATTGAAAACTCTGAAGAAGCATCGCCCTGCTATTGGATATACTCTCGATGATCTTAAGGGCATTAGTCCCACACTATGTCAACAAAAAATAAATTTGGAGAAATATGCCAAACCAGTTCGTGATCACCAACGACGGCTGAATCCTAAGATGAAAGAGGTGGTAAGAAAGGAAATACTAAAGCTCCTTGAGGCAGGTATAATTTATCCCGTTGCTGATAGTCCGTGGGTAAGTCATGTCCATTGTGTCCCTAAAAAGGGAGGTATTACTATCGTTCCTAATGATAAAGATGAATTGATTTCGCAAAGAATTATAACAGGTTATAGGATGGTAATTGATTTCCGCAAATTAAATAAGGCTACTAAAAAAGATCATTACCCCTTACCTTTTATTGATCAAATGCTAGAAATATTATCCAAACATACACATTTTTGCTCTCTAGATGGTTATTCTGGTTTCTCTCAAATACCTGTGTCAGCTGATGATCAATCTAAGACCACTTTTACTTGCTCGTTCAGTACTTTTGCTTATAGACGTATGCCTTTTGGTCTATGTAATGCACCTGCCACCTTCCAAAGATGCATGATGGCTATATTCTCTGACTTTTGTGAAAAGATTTGTGAGGTTTTCATGGACGATTTCTCCGTCTATGGATCCTCTTTTGATGATTTCTTAAGCAACCTTGATCGAGTTTTGCAGAGATGTGAAGAAACTAACCTTGTCTTGAATTGGGAGAAGTGCCACTTTATGGTTAATGAAAGTATTGTCTTGGGGCATAAAGTTTCTGAAAGAGGTATTGAAGTTGATAAAGCTAAAGTTGATGCTATTGAAAAGATGCCATGTCCCAAGGACATCAAAGGTATAAGAAGTTTCCTTGGTCATGCCGGTTTTTATAGGAGGTTCATTAAGGACTTCTCAAAAATTTCTCGGCCTCTAACTAATTTATTACAAAAAGATATATCATTTGTTTTTGATGATGATCGCATAGAAGCATTTGAAATACTTAAGAAAGTATTAATCTCTGCACCTATTGTTCAGCCACCTGATTGGAATTTACTTTTTCAAATTATGTGTGATGCTAGTGATTATGCTGTAGGTGTTGTTCTAGGGCAAAGAGTTGATAAGAAATTAAATGTTATTAAATATGCTCGTAAAACTCTAGACAATGCTTAGAGAAATTATGCTACTACTGAAAAAGAATTCATAGTAGTTGTATTTGCTTGTGATAAGTTCAGACCTTATATTGTTGATTCTAAAGTAACTATTCACACTGATCATGCTGCTATTAAATATCTTATGGAAAATAAAGATGCTAAACCTAGACTTATTAGATGGGTTCTCTTGCTACAAGAATTTGATTTGCATATTATTGATAGAAAGGGAGCTGAGAACCCCGTTGCAGACAACTTGTCTAGGTTAGAAAATGTGCTTGATGACCCACAACCTATTGATGATAGCTTTCCTGATGAACAATTAAATGTCATAAATGCTTATCATACTGCTCATTGTTGCTAAATTTATACCACCTAGTTTCAAATGCCAACAAAAGAAAAAGTTCTTCTATGATTTTAGGCATTACTTTTGGGATGACCCACATCTTTATAAAGAAGGAGTAGATGGTGTTATTAGACATTGTGTACATGAGCATGAACAAGAACAAATCCTGCGCAAGTGTCATTCCGAGGCTTATGGAGGACACCACGCTGGAGATAGAACTGCACATAAGGTATTGCAATCCGGTTTTTAGTGGCCTACTCTCTTCAAGGATGCCCATAAGTTTGTTTTATCTTGTGATGAATGTCAAAGAATTAGTAATATTAGTAGACGTCAAGAAATGCCTATGAATTATTCACTTGTTATTAAACCATTTGATGTTTGGGGCTTCGATTATATGGGACCTTTTCCTGCCTCTAATGGTTACACACATATTTTAGTCGCTGTTGATTACATTACTAATTGGGTAGAAGCTATTCCAACTAGTAGTGCTGATCATAACACTTCTATTAAGATGCTTAAAGAAGTTATTTTCCGAGGTTTGGAGTCCTTAGATATTTAATGACTGATGGTGGTTCACATTTTATTCACGGTGCTTTCCGTAAAATGCTTGCTAAATATGGTGTTAATCATATAATTGCATCTCCTTATCACCCACAGTCTAGTGGTCAAGTAGAATTGAGCAAAAGAAAGAATTGATCCAAGAAACTTGATGGTGCATTATGGGCCTATATAACTGCATATAAAAACCCTATGGGTATGTCTCCGTATAAAATGGTTTATGGAAAAGCATGTCACTTACCTCTCGAACTAGAACATAAGGCTTATTGGGCTATTAAAGAGCTCAACTATGATTTCAAACTTGCCAGTGAGAAGAGGTTATTTGACATTACCTCACTTGATGAATGGAGAACCCAAGCCTACGAAAATGCCAAGTTGTTTAAAGAAAAAGTCAAAAGATGGCATGACAAAAGAATACAAAAGTGTGAGTTTAATTTAGGTGATTATGTATTATTATACAACTCTCGTTTAAGATTTTTTGCAGGAAAACTTCTCTCTAAATGGGAAGGTCCTTACATTATCGAGGAGGTCTATCGTTCCGGTGCCATAAAAATCAACAACTTCAAAGGCAAAAATCCGAAGGTGGTGAACGGTCAAAGAATTAAACATTATATCTCAGGTAATCCTATAAATGTTGAAACCAATGTTATTGAAACCGTAACCCCAGAGGAATACATAAGGGACACTTTCCGAAACGTTTTAGACTCCGAAAAGGAATAGGTATGTGGTACGGTAAGTAAACCTACTCCAAAATAGTTCTAATGGCAATTTTCTTCCGTTTTGGAATAATTAGAAAAAATAGAAAAATAAGAAGCAGTCCGAGAAGGACACGAGGGCTCCACGAGGGTGGAGGGCGCGCCCTACCCCCTAGGCGCGCCCCCTACCTCGTAGGCACCTCGTGTGCTCTCCGGACTCCGTTTTCTTACACGTTACGTGTCTTGGTCGGTAAAAATTCATTATATAATCTCCCAGAGGTTTTGACTCCCATATCACGCAAATATCTCTTGTCTTTGTTTCGAGCTGTTTTTCTGACAGATCTAAGTCGTCATGTCGTCTTCAAGTGCCCCCAAGGACAAGTTTTTCGAGAGGGTCATAAACCCCTACCTCGCAGAAGTGCTCCAACACCCTCAAACCATTGAGATGCGTGAGGGGGTGATGCACATCCATGATGCTGAGGGACCAAGGAGGAACGGAAGCGTGGAGACAAGGCTCGAGGCAATGGAGCAACAAGTTTTCATGTGCCAGGAGATGGTGGAACGCGTACTCGACACCAACCATATGATGATCGCGGAGTTCACCAACAACCACAAGCTGGATGCCAAGAACATTGGGGAGACCATCTTCAAGCTTCACGAAAAGATCGAGCACCTCCAAGCCCAAACCTATGAACTGCAAAACCAAAACTGTGAGTATGAATATAGATTCAAAAGGATGAGTTTGGCTGCAGATTTGAGGATCCAGGAGACTCGGTCATCCTTCTATGATGGCGAGCCTATGCCTTGGAAGAAGGACGACAAGCCTACATCATCAACAACTCCACCCTGTCCACCAACAAATAAGAATTGAGTGTCTGGTATGGGCACTCCCCCTGGCAACTGCCAAGCTTGGGGGAGGTGCCCCGGTATCGTATCACCATCGCTGCTATCTTTACCGTTTTTCTTAGCTTGATCCTTTTGGTAATATCTTGATCTAGTAGAATAAAGTTTTAGTATGATCTAGTTGTGAGTTTTTCTTTATGATCCTTCTATGTAATCGAGTCCGTGAGCTATATATAATAAAGATTAGTGTTGAGTCAAGGGCTTGATTTTTTTGCCATAATATTGAGTGAATAAAATAAAAGAGAAAGAATAAAAAGAAATAAAAGAGATCATATGGATCTTATGGAGAGTAATGATCTCACATATAAAGAGTATCATGATTAAAAGTTGTTGAGAGTTGACAAACATAGTTTTGGTCATCGTTGCAATTAATAGGAAGTAATAAAGAAAGATAGGTCTTCACATATAAATACACTATCTTGGACATCTTTTATGATTGTGAGCACTCATTAAAATATGACATGCTAAAGAGTTGATGTTGGACAAGGAAGACAACGTAATGGGTTATGTTTTCTTACATCTGAGATAAATTATATTGTCATGGATCACCCAACATGATTGAGATTGCCTTTCCCTCTCATCCTAGCCAATTCTTTGCACCAAGTAGAGATACTACTTGTGCTTCCAAATATCCCTAAACCCAGTTTTGCCATGAGATTCCACCATACCTACCTATGGATTGAGTAAGATCCTCCAAGTTGTCATCGGTGCAAGCAATAAAAATTGCTCTCTAAATATGTATGACTTTTAGTGTGGGAGAAAATAAGCTTTATACGATCATGTGATATGGAAGAAATAAAAGTGACGGACTGCATAATAAAGGTCCATATCACAAGTGGCAATATAAAGTGACGTTCTTTCGTATTAAGATTTTGTGCATCCACCCATAAAAGCGCATGACAACCTCTGCTTCCCTCTGCGAAGGGCCTATCTTTTACTTTTATCTCATACCTTACATAAGAGTCATGGTGATCTTCACCTTTCCTTTTTACATTTTATCTTTTGGCAAGCACAATATGTTGGAAAGATCCTGGTATATATGGCTAATTGGATGTGATTTTTCATGAACTATTATTGTTGACATTACCCTTGAGGAAAACATTGGGAGGCAAAACTATAAGCCCCTATCTTTCTCTGTGTCCAATTAAAACTCCATACCCATAAGTATTGCGTGAGTGTTAGCAATTGTGAAAGACTATATGATAGTTGAGTATGTGGACTTGCTGAAAAGCTCTTATATTGACTCTTTCCTATGTTATGATAGCAATTGCTCCAATGACTGAGATTATAGTTTGTTAGTTTCCAATGAAGTTTATGATTCATACTTGAAATTGTGATTGAATTGTTACTCTAGCATAAGAGATCATATGACAAGAATTATATAAGTTATTGTTCTAAGAATGATCATGGTGCCCTCATGTCCATATTTTATTTTTATCGACACCTCTATCTCTAAACATGTGGACATATTTTTCGATTTCGGCTTTCGCTTGAGGACAAGCAAGGTCTAAGCTTGGGGGAGTTGATACGTCCATTTTGCATCATGCTTTTATATCGATATTTATTGCATTATGGGCTGTTATTACACATTATGTCACAATACTTATGCCTATTCTCTCTTATTTTACAAGGTTTACATAAAGAGGGAGAATGTCTGCAGCTGGGATTCTGGGCTGGAAAAGGAGCAAATATTAGAGACCTATTTTGCACAGCTCCAAAAGTCCTGAAACTTCACGGAAGTCATTTTCAGAATAAATATAAAATACTGAGCGCAAGAAGTTCACCAGGGGGGCACACCCTGCCCACGAGGGTGGGGCCGCGCCCTACCCCCCTGGGCGCGTCCCCCAACCTCGTGGGCCCCCTGGTGGCCCTCCGATGTCCATCTTCTGCTATATGGAGTCTGCCGATGAGTAAAAAATCATAAGCCATCTTTCCGGACGAGACTTCGCCGCCACGAGGCGGAACCAATCCAGGGCTCTGGCGGAGCTGTTCTACCGAGGAAACTTCCCTCCAGGAGGGGGAAATCATCTCCATCGTCATCACCAACGCTCCTCTCATCGAGAGAGGGTAATCTCCATCAACATCTTCACCAGCACCATCTCCTCTCAAAATCCTAGTTCATCTCTTGTATCCAATTCTTGTCTCTAAGTCTGGGATTGGTACCTGTGGGTTGCTAGTAGTGTTAATTACTCCTTGTAGTTGATGCTAGTTGGTTTATTTGGTGGAAGATCATATGTTCAGATCCTTTATGCATATTAATACCCCTCTGATTATGAACATGAATATGCTTTGTGAGTAGTTATGTTTGTTGCTAAGCACATGGGAGAAGTCTTCCTATTATTAGTCATGTGAATTTGGTATTCGTTCGATATTTTGATGAGATGTATGTTGTCTCTCCTCTAGTGGTGTTATGTGAATATCGACTACATGACACTTCACCATTATTTGGGCCTAGAGGAAGGCATTGGGAAGTAATAAGTAGATGATGGGTTGCTAGAGTGACAGAAGCTTAAACCCTAGTTTATGCGTTGCTTCGTAAGGGGCTGATTTGGATCCACATGTTTCATGCTATGGTTAGGTTTACCGTAATACTTTTGTTGTAGTTGCGGATGCTTGCAATAGAGGTTAATCATAAGTGGGATGCTTGTCCAAGTAAGGACAGCACACAAGCACCGGTCCACCCACATACCAAATTATCAAAGTACCGAACGCAAATCATATGAACGTGATGAAAACTAGCTTGACGATATTCCCATGTGTCCTCAGGAGCGCCTTTATCTATATAAGAATTTGTCCAGGCTTGTCCTTTGCTACAAAAAGGATTGGGCCACCTTACTACACTTTATTTACTTTTATTACTTGTTGCTCGTAACCAATTATCTTATCACAAAACTATCTGTTACCTATAATTTCAGTGCTTGCAGAGAATACCTTGCTGAAAACCGCTTATCATTTCCTTCAGCTCCTCGTTGGGTTCGACACTCTTACTTATCGAAAGGACTACGATAGATCCCCTATACTTGTGGGTCATCTGGCACGCCCCCCTATCTCGTGGGCCCCCTGGAGCTCCTCCAACCTCAACCCCAACTCTATATATTCACTTTCGAGGAGAAAAAAAATCAAGGAGAAGGATTCGTCGTGTGTTACGATACGGATCCACCACCAAGCCCTAAAACCTCTCGGGAGGGCTGATCTGGAGTCCGTTCGGGGCTCCGGAGAGGGGAATATGTCGTCGTCATCATCATCAACCATCCTCCATCACCAATTTCATGATGCTCACCGTCGTGCGTGAGTAATTCCATCGTAGGCTTGCTGGACGGTGATGGGTTGGATGAGATTTATCATGTAATCGAGTTAGTTTTGTTAGGGTTTGATCCCTAGTATCCACTATGTTCTGAGATTGATGATGCTATGACTTTGCTATGCTTAATGCTTGTCACTAGGGCCCGAGTGCCATGATTTCAGATCTGAACCTATTATGTTTTCATCAATATATGAGAGTTGTTGATCCTATCATGCAAGTCTATAGTCACCTACTATGTGTTATGATCCAGCAACCCCGAAGTGACAATAATCGGGACCACTCCCGGTGATGACCGTAGTTTGAGGAGTTCATGTATTTACTATGTGCTAATGCTTTGGTCTGGTACTCTATTAAAAGGAAGCCTTAATATCCCTTAGTTTCTGCTAGGACCCCGCTGCCACGGGAGGGTAGGACAAAAGATGTCATGCAAGTTCTTTTCCATAAGCACGTATGACTACATTCGGAATACATACCTACATTACATTGATGAATTGGAGCTAGTTCTGTGTCACCCTATGTTATGACTGTTACATGATGAACCGCATCCGGCATAATTCTCTATCATCGATCCATTGCCTACGAGCTTTCCATATATTGTTCTTCGCTTATTTACTTTTCCGTTGCTATTGTTACAATCACTACAAAATACCAAAAACATTACTTTTGTTACCATTACCTTTTGCTACCGTTACCACTACTATCATATTACTTTGCTACTAAATACTTTGCTGCAGATATTAAGTTATCCAGGTGTGGTTGAATTGACAACTCAGCTGCTAATACTTGAGAATATTCTTTGGCTCCCCTTGTGTCAAATCAATAATTTTGGGTTGAATACTCTACCCTCGAAAACTGTTGCGATCCCCTATACTTGTGGGTTATCAAGACTATTTTCTAGCGCCGTTGCCGGGGAGCATAGCTCTATTCTTTGAGTCACTTGGGATTTATATCTGCTTATCATTATGAAGAACTTGAGAGATCCAAAAACCAAGATTTATCCCTCAACTACGAGGGGAGGTAAGGAACTGCCATCTAGCTCTGCACTTGATTCACCTTCTGTTTCGAGTAAGCTTGCGACACCTAAACCTGCTTCTGCTATTCATTCTGATATGTCGCATGTTATTGATGATGCCACTTCTGCTGTGCATGATACTTATGATGAAACTACTTCTATGCTTGATACTACTATGCCACTTGGTGAATTTCTTGATGAACAACTTGCTAAGGCTAGAGAGAATGAAATTATTGAAACTGATAATATTGATGAAAGTGATGATGAAGACTATCCCCCTAATAAATATGAATTGCCTGTTGTTCCTGAGGGTTATGTTCTGGATGAAGAATCTACTAGAGCTATTCTTGCTTGCAGTGATAGATATGATCTAAAGAGGTTGTTAGCTAAATGGAAGCACCAATCCCTTAATGCTAGAATGAAACCTGACCCTAGTTTTGCTACTTCACCTATCTGTGTTACTGATAAGGATTATGAATTCTCTGTTGATCCTGATGTAATTACTTTGGTTGAATCTGATCCTTTTTATGGCTATGAATCTGAGAACTATTGTGGCACATCTTACTAAATTAAATGATATAGCTATCCTGTTCACTAACGATGAGAGAACTCGCTACTTTTATATCCTAAAAATATTTCCATTCTCATTAAAGGGTGAAGCTAAGATATGGTTTAATTCTCTTGATCCTGGTTGTGTGCGTAATCCCCAGGATGTGATTTACTACTTCTCTGGTAAATATTTCCCTGCTCATAAGAAACAAGCTGCTTTAAGGGATATATATAATTTTGTGCAAATTGAAGAAGAGAGTCTCCCACAAGCTTGGGGGAGGCTTCTCCAATTACTTAATGCTTTTCCTGATCATCCTCTTATGAAAAATGAAATACTTGATATCTTTTATAATGGACTAATCGATGCTTCCAGAGATTACCTGGATAGTTGTGCTGGTTCTGTTTTCAGGGAAAGAACACCGGATGAAGCTGAAATTCTATTGAATAATATGTTGACTAATGAAAATAATTGGACAGTTCCTGAGCCAACTCCTGAGCCTATTCCTAAACCAACTCCGAAGAAGAGAGGTGTTCTATTTCTCAGTCCTGAAGATATGCAAGAGGCAAAGAAATCCATGAAAGAAAAGGGTATTAAAGCTGAAGATGTTGAGAATTTACCTCCTATTGAAGAAATTCATGATCTTAATTTACTGCCTGTCGAACAAACGCATAATTTTAATCCATCTCCTATTGAAGAAATACATGGTCTTGATAACCCGACATAGGTAGTAAAGGTAAATTCTCTCTATAGATATGATAAAGGTGAAATCCCATTTACTAAGTTTGCTAGCCCATGCTTAGATGAGTTTGATAAATTTATGGTTAAGCAAGAATACTTCAATGCTTATTTTGGTAGAGAATTAAAACATAGTGCTGATATGCTTGAACACTTGGGTGATTATATGGCTAATGTTAAAGGTGAACTTAAACTTATTAGTAAACATGCTTCTTACCACTCAAGTAGAACAAGTAATTAAAGCTCAAAATGATTTGCTCAACGAATTGAATAGTAAGAATAATGATTTTGCTATTAGAGTGGCTACTAGAACTGGTAAAATGACTCAAGAACCTTTGTATCCTGAAGGCCACCCTAAGAGAATTGAGCAAGATTCTCAGAGAAATAATATAGATGCACCTAGTCCTTCTAAAAGGAAGAAAAAGAAGAATGATAGGACTTTGCATGCTTCTAGTGAACCTATTACTGAAACACCTGAGAATCCAAATGATATTTTTATTTCTGATGCTGAAACACAATCTGGTAATGAACCTGAATCTAGTGATAATGTTAATGATAATGTTCATGTTGATGCTCAACCTAGCAATGATAATTATATAGAAATTGAACCTGTTGTTGATCTTGATAACCCACAATCAAAGAAGCAACGCTATGATAAGAGAGACTTTGTTGCTAGGAAACATGGTAAAGAAAGAGAACCATGGGTTCAGAAACCCATGCCTTTTCCTCCTAAACCATCCAAGAAAAAGGATAATGAGGATTTTAAGCGCTTTGCTGAAATGATTAGACCTATCTTTTTGCGTATGCGATTAACTGATATGCTTAAAATGAATCCTTATGCTAAGTACATGAAATAAATTGTTACTAATAAAAGAAAGATACCGGAAGCTGAAATTTCCACCATGCTTGCTAATTATACTTTTAAGGGTGGAATACCAAAGAAACTTGGAGATCGAGGACTACCCACTATGCCATGCTCTATTAAAAGAAACTATGTTAAAACTGCTTTATGTGATCTTGGAGCCGGTGTTAGTGTTATGCCTTATATCGTAGACTTGATTTGAATAAGTTGACACCTACTGAAATATCTTTGCAAATGGCTGATAAATCAACTACTATACCTGTCGGTATTTGTGAGGATGTGCCTGTTGTGGTTGCAAACCTTACTATTTTAACAAACTTTGTTATTCTTGATATTCCCGAGGACGATAGTATGTCCATTATTCTTCGAAGACCCTTTTTGAATACTGCAGGGGCTGTTATTGATTGCAACAAACAAAATGTCACTTTTCATGTTAATGGTAATGAGCATACGATACGCTTTCTGAGGAAACAACCTCAAGTCCACAGTATCAATTATATTGAAAAAAATTCCATCGATTATTTTTGGAGGTTTTGAATTTCCTCTTCCTACTGTCAAGAAGAAATATGATATTCTTATTGTTGGGGATGTGCATATCCCCGTTGAGGTAACCTAGTGTTATTCGAAAATTCTCCGGTTCCATGTTATTCGGAATGAGTTTGTTAACAAGACTTGATCAACCTTGTTAATGGATTCCTTTTGATGATCATGAGATGGATGAATTCAGAAAACACAACTCTCTGTACCCTCCTTTTACTTTCTGTTATTTATATTAAATAAAATAAAATTAGTATTTTCTGTCTGTTATCTGAATTATCTGTGCAATATAAAATACCCCGAAAATAAGAGTTCTCCAAATGCCCTGAAATTTAAATATGATTTTTCCTGGAATATTTGAGGATATTTGGCACTGAGAACACAGCAGGGGGGCATCCACCTGGCCATGAGGGTGGAGGGCGCGCCCTACCCCCCTGGGCGCGCCCCCCTGCCTCGTGGGCCCACGGTGGACCTCCTCCACTTATTCCTGCACCCACACACTCCTTCTTCCTCCCACAAACACCATTATCCAGCTCAAACCCGAGTCCAAGCTCATTTTGCTACCATTTTTGATCTCCTTGCTCAAAGCACCTCTCACAAAACTGCTTGGGGGATTGTTCCTTGGTATGTGACTCCTCCATTGGTCCAATTAGTTTTTGTTCTAGTGCTTTATTCATTGCATATTTTTGCTGCTTAGGTGACCCTATTCTTGAGCTTGCATGTCAATTTATATGGTTCCAGGTATTTGTAGGAGTAGTTGCTATCAATTTTGTTGAGTTTGGTTCACTTTTATTTTGAAGTTACTAAAAATTTCAGAATTTTTCAGAGAACAATGAAGAGATTTCTGAGGGGCTCATCGAGCCGAATCTCAAAGGAAAAGCAAAATGAAGAAGCAAAGAAGCCCAAATATAATTTGCCTCGCACCATGGAGGTTAGGCCGTGTGAATGGCCCTCCGATGATTTCTTGAGAGCAACCGGGATTTATGAGGATTTTTATGAATTGGCTAAGAATGCAGGCCTCACCGACTTCCTTCGCGACCAACGCGAACAGTATCTCTTACTCACCAATACTTTTGTGCAAAACTTCTACTATTATCCTAGGGAATCACCTCCTTCAGTAGAGTTTTATTTATATGATGTGGTTAAGAAGATGTCACTATATGAATTTTGCAGGGTTTGCAAAATACCTTTCGAGGGTAGCTTAGAGGAACCACATCATAAAGACATGGATGGGTTTATTGACACTATCACTATAGGGGAAACTAGGAAGGTCTCCGATGCAAGAATCACTAGCATACATTTTCCTGTTTTACGCTACTTTGTAATATTTTCCAGTCGTTGCTTAATTGGTCGCGGAAACTGTGGAAACCTCAGTATTCCTGATATTTTTATTTTGTTCCATGGTTTATTCCATGACGACTCTATTAGTATGGGCGGTATTATTACTAAATGGTTAAGTCTGAACCGTACAAAGGGCCCCATCTTTGGTGGTATCTATGCTTCACGCCTTGCTGCATATTATAACATACCCATTAGGCACTATGAAAAAGAAGAAAAATTGCTGCCTACTGTTTATTTAGATTATAAGAGTATGGTGGCGCATGATTTTATTATAAAGAATAGGGAAGGGGAGCTTAAATACAAATTGTTCTTTGATAAACATCTTTCTTAGACTATCACCTTGCCTGCTCCTTCCTCGTTTGATTTATCTATAGGCCAGTACCTCGTCTCGCCGGAGGACATTCACGCCTACCGGAATCCTACATCAGCCACAGAGCCAGACTTGGAACCACAAGTTGATTCTCCACGACAGTCTAATTACCAATGGGATCTAGAGATGATTGCCAACCAATGGCAATCAGAGTCTTCTTCTTCGCGGTACGACCCCAACTATTACTATGGATATCCGTCAGGCCAGCTGTGGCCATAGATCAACTTAGGCCAAAAGCCTAAGCTTGGGGGAGTACGTATTTCCCACCGATGTTACATTCATGTTCACACATTCATTGCTAGATGTCGGTGCTCATACTTTTTCATTGTAATATCCATGCTAGTTTATTTCCTTTTTCTTGTGTGTTTAATAAACCTTAAGAAAAACCAAAAAAAATTAGTTGTAGTTATTAATTAGATTACTTTCCATGCTTGTAGTAGTAATTAAAAAGAAAACCCAAAAAGATTTCTTGTTCTTCTTTTTTGCTTGTTGGGAGCTTTCCCGTGTATATAGTTTTTATTTCTTTTCTTTTCTTTGGGGGTCGATAGGAGAAGACCATAATTAAATTGTTGAAGTAGCTCTTATATGCATTATTGTTGATCTGACAAAAGAGCCCATATTGCCTTGTCTTCTCCTGTTTATTGAATGCTTGCAGATTCCAGCTTAGTCCAATGCACGTGCACTATTATTATTATCCACATCGTTCGGTCTTGCAAGTGAAAGGCATTTTTGACGATATATGATGGACTGACTGAGATGAGAAAACCTGGTATGAACTCGACCTCTCTTGTTTTTGTAAATATGATTAATTCATCGTTCCTGATTCAGCCTATTATGAATAAACATGTTTGCAATGACAACTAGAGATCATAGTTTCTTATGCCATGCTTAATTAGCTAGAAGCTTATAATGGTTTACCTTGCATGCCAACATGCTATTAAAATGGTTGTGATGTGGTATGATAGGGTGGTATCCTCTTTTGAACGATTCGAGTGGCTTGACTTGGCACATGTTCACGCATGTAGTTGAAACAAAATCAACATAGCCTCTACGATATTTATGTTCATGGTGCATTATATCCTACACATGCTTGCATTCGGTGTCGATTAATTTTAATGCATGTTCATGACTGTTGTCGCTCTCTAGCTGGTCGCTTCCCAGTCTCTTTCTAGCCTTCACCTATACTAAGTGGGAATACTGCTTGTGCATCCAATCCCATAAACCCCAAAAGTTATTCCATATGATTCCACCATACCTACCTATATACGTATCTACCTGCCGTTCCAAGTAAATTTGTATGTGCCAAACTCTAAACCTTCAAATAAATATCCTGTTTTGTATGCTCGAATAGCTCATGTATCAACTAGGGATGTTTGTATCTTTCATGTTAGGCAGGTTACTCTCAAGAGGAGTGGACTCTGCTCCTCACTCACGAGAAAATGGCTGGTCACTGGGATGCCCAGTCCCATGCTTTATGCAAATCAAATCAAAATAGTTGCAAACAAAACTCCCCCTGGGACTCTTGTTAGTTGGAGGCACTCGTTGTTTCAAGCAAGCCATGGATTGATGCTTGTTGGTGGAGGGGGAGTATAAACTTTACCATTCTATTTGGGAACCGCCTATAATGTGTGTAGCATGGAAGATATCGCCATCTCTTGGTTGTTATGTTGACAATGAAAGTATACCTCTCAAAATATTATTCACCTCTATTTCAAAACCGAGCTCTGGCACCTCTACAAATCCCTGCTTCCCTCTACGAAGGGCCTATCTATTTACTTTTATGTCGAGTCATCATCCTCTTATTAAAAAGCACCAGTTGGAGAGCACCGTTGTCATTTCCATTCATTACTGTTAGTTTACATTGAGTATGACTTGACTGGATCTCTTTTACCATGAATTAGAATGTCTAGTCTGTCCTTGATCTTTAAAGGTGCTCTGCATTTATGTTTTGCGGTCTCATAAAGGGCTAGCGAGATACCATCTTGTTATATCATATTATGATTGTTTTGAGAAAGTGTTGTCATCCGCGATTTATTATTATTGCTCGCTAGTTGATTATGCCATTGATATAAGTAAACATGAGACCTAAGTGTTATTGTGAATATGGTTAGTTCATAATCTTTTTGCTGAAAACTTGAATGCTGGCTTTACATATTTACAACAACAAGAGAAAACAGAGTTTGTAAAAGTTTTTCTTTATCACTTTCAGTTTGTCAACTGAATTGCTTGAGGACAAGCAAAGGTTTAAGCTTGGGGGAGTTGATACGTCTCCGTCGTATCTACTTTTCCAAACACTTTTGCCCTTGTTTTGGACTCTAACTTGCATGATTTGAATGGAACTAACCCGGACTGACGTTGTTTTCAGCAGAATTGCCATGGTGTTATTTATGTGCAGAAACAAAAGTTCTCGGAATGACCTGAAACTCCATGGAGCGTCTTTTTGGAAATAATAAAAAAATACTAGCAAAAGATCAAGACTAGGGGGCCCACACCCTAGGCACGAGGGTGGGGGCGCGCCTGCCCCCCTGGGCGCGCCCCCTACCTCATGGGCCCCCTGGAGCTCCTCCGACCTCAACCCCAACTCTATATATTCACTTTCGGGGAGAAAAAAATCAAGGAGAATGATTCATCGCGTTTTACGATACGGAGCCGCCGACAAGCCCTAAAACCTCTCGGGAGGGCTGATATGGAGTCCGTTCGGGGCTCCGGAGAGGGGAACCCATCGCCGTCGTCATCATCAACCATCCTCCATCACCAATTTCATGATGCTCACCGCCGTGCGTGAGTAATTCCATCGTAGGCTTCCTGGACAGTGATGGGTTGGATGAGATTTATCATGTAATCGAGTTAGTTTTGTTAGGGTTTGATCCCTAGTATCCACTATGTTCTGAGATTGATGTTGCTATGACTTTGCTATGCTTAATGCTTGTCAGTAGGGCCCGAGTGCCATGATTTCATATCTGAACCTATTATGTTTTCATCAATATGTGAGAGTTCTTGATCCTATCTTGCAAGTCTATAGTCATCTACTATGTGTTATGATCCGGCAACCCGAAGTGACAATAATCGGGACCACTCCCGGTGATGACTGTAGTTTGAGGAGTTCATGTATTCACTATGTGTTAATGCTTTGGTCCGGTACTCTGTTAAAAGGAGGCCTTAATATCCCTTAGTTTCCGCTAGGACCCCGCTACCACGGCAGGGTAGGACAAAAGATGTCATGCAAGTTCTTTTCCATAAGCACGTATGACTATATTCGGAATACATGCCTACATTACATTGATGAATTGGAGCTAGTTCTGTGTCACACTAGGTTATGACTGTTACATGATGAACCACATCCGGCGTAATTCTCTATCACCGATCCATTGCCTACGAGCTTTCCATATATTGTTATTCGCTTTTTTTCTTTTCCGTTGCTATTGTTACAATCACTACAAAATACCAAAAACATTACTTTTGTTATCATTACCTTTTTCTACCATTACCACTACTATCATATTACTTTGCTACTAAATACTTTGCTGTAGATATTAAGTTATCCAAGTGTGGTTGAATTGACAACTCAGCTGCTAATACTTGAGAATATTCTTTGGCTCCCCTTGTGTCGAATCAATACATTTGGGTTGAATACTCTACCCTCAAAAACTGTTGTGATCCCCTATACTTGTGGGTTATCAGAATACCAAAGGGAATCCAAATGGAATGAAACCTTCGGGAGAGTTATTTTTGGAACAAACATGATCCAGGAGACTTGGAGTGGACGTCAAGAAAGAAGCAAGGAGGCCAAGAGGCAGGAGGGCGCACCCCCCACCCTCGTGGGCCCCTCGGATCTCCACCGACCTACTTCTTCCTCCTATATATATCCATATACCTCGAAAACATCCAGGAGCACCACGAAACCCTATTTCCACCGCCGCAACCTTCTGTACCCGTGAGATCCCATCTTGGGGCCTTTCCTGGCGCTCCGCCAGAGGGGGAATCAATCACGAAGGGCATCTACATCAACACCATAGCCTCTCTGATGATGTGTGAGTAGTTTACCACAGACCTTCGGGTCCATAGTTATTAGCTAGATGGCTTCTTCTCTGTCTTTGGATCTCAATACAAAGATCTCCTCAATTCTCTTGGAGATCTATTCGATGTAATTCTTTTGCGGTGTGTTTGTCGAGATCCATTGAATTGTGGGTTTATGATCAAGATTATCTATGAACAATATTTGATTCTTCTTTGAAATCTTTTATGCATGATTTAATATCTTTGCAAGTCTCTTTGAATTATCAGTTTGGTTTGGCCTACTAGATTGATCTTTCTTGCAATGGGATAAGTGCTTAGCTGTGGGTTCAATATTGCGTTGTCATTTGCATGTGATAGCAAGGGCAGCAAGGCACGTATTGTATTGTTGCCATCAAGGATAAAAAGATGGGGTTTATATCATATTGCTTGAGTTTATCCCTCTACATCATGTCATCTTGCCTAATGCGTTACTCTGTTCTTATGAACTTAATACTCTAGATGCATGCTGGATAGCGGTCGATGTGTGGAGTAATAGTAGTAGATGCAGAATCGTTTCGGTCTACTTGTCGTGGACGTGATGCCTATATACATGATCATGCCTAGATATTTTCATAACTATGCGCTTTTCTATCAATTGCTCGACAGTAATTTGTTCACCCACCGTAGAATTTGCTATCTTGAGAGAAGCCACTAGTGAAACCTATGGGCCCCGGGTCTATCTTCCATCATATTATTTTCATATCTGCTTGCTATTTTTATCGTTGTTTATTTTGCAATCTTTATTTTCCAATCTATACCACAAAAATACCAAAAATATTTATCTTATTATCCCTATCAGATCTCACTTTCATAAGTGACCGTGAAGGGATTGACAACCCTTTTATCACGTTGGTTGCGAGGTTCTTGTTTGTTTGTCCAGGTACTAGGCGACTTGCATGCTACCTCCTACTGGATTGATACCTTGGTTCTCAAAAACTGAGGGAAATACTTACACTACTTTGCTGCATCACCCTTTCCTCTTCAAGGGAAAACCAATGCATGCTCAAGAGGTAGCAGAGGACTTTTTCTTGTTTTCGTACATAAAACACTATATCTCCGCAAAACAGCCATGATGTCTACTATGCAACTTTATTCTTGTAGACACGTGTTGGGCCTCCAAGCGCAGAGTTTTGTAGGACAGTAGCAATTTTCCCTCAAGTGGATGACCTAAGGTTTATCAATCCGTGGGAGGCGTAGGATGAAGATAGTCTCTCTCAAACGACCCTCCAACCAAATACAAGAAATCTCTTGTGCCCCCAACACACCCAATACAATGGCAAATTGTATAGGTGCACTAGTTCGGCGAAGAGATGGTGATAAAAGTGTAATATTGATGGTAGAAATATATTTTTATAATCTGAATAAATAAAAACAGCAAGGTAGCAAATAGTAAACGGGCACAAAAACGGTATTGCAATGCTTGAAAATGAGGCCTAGGGTCCGTACTTTCGCTAGTGCAACCTCTCAACAATGCTAATATAATTGGATCATATAAACGTCCCTCAACGTGCAACGAAGAATAACTCTAAAGTTCCTATATAGCGGAGAACATAAGACGGAATTGTTTGTAGGGTATGAAACCACCTCAAAGCTATTCTTTGTGATCAATCTATCCTAGAGTTCGTACTAAAATAACACGAAGCTATTCTTTCCAACCGATCTAACCAAGAGTTCATACTAAAATAACACCAAAGCAAATTCAGATTCATAATATTCAATCCAACACAAAGAACTTCAAAGAGTGCCCCAAGATTTCTACCGGAGAAACAAAGACAAGAACATGCATCAACCCCTATGCATAGATTACCCCAATGTCACCCCGGGAATTCGCGAGTTGAGTGCCAAAAAATATATCAAGTGAATCAATACGATACCCCATTGTCACAACGAGTATTCAATTGCAAGACATATATCAAGTGTTCTCAAATCCATAAAAAAAATTCCATCCGATAACAACAAAATCTCAAAGGGAAAAACTCAATTCATCGCAACAAGATAGAGAGGGGAAAACACCATATGATCCGACTATATTAGCAAAGCCTGCCATACACAAGATCATGACATCTCAAGAACACGAGAGAGAGAGAGAGAGAGATTAAACACATAGCTACTGGTACAAACCCTCAGCCTCGAGGGTGGACTACTCCCTCATCATCGTGGTGGCCGCCGGGATGATGAAGATGGCCATCGGAGATGATTCCCCCCTCTGGCAGGGTGCTGGAAAGGGTCTAGATTGGTTTTCGGTGCCTATAGATCCTTGCGGCGGTGGAACTTCTGATCTAGGTTAACCCCGAAGGGTTCAGAATATTCGAGAATTGTAGTGCAAAGAAGGGGTGCCGGAGGCCACCAAGGTGAGCACAACCCACCAGGGCGCGCCTGGGGGCCCAGGCGCGCCCTGGTGGGTTGTGCCCCCCTCGGGGCACCGCCCAGGTGCATCTCTGGCCCATTGGGTGTCTTCTGGTCCATAAAAATTCTCCAAAAATATTCGCGGTGTTTGCACTTCGTTTGATATTGATTTCCTGCGATGTAAAAAACAAGAAAAAAAACATCAAGTAGCACTTGGCACTGGTCAATAAGTTAGTACCAAAAATGATATAAAGTTGCTATAAAATGATTGTAAAACATCCAAGAATGATAATATAATAG
The DNA here is from genome assembly GCF_002162155.2 of Triticum dicoccoides. Lineage (NCBI taxonomy): Eukaryota > Viridiplantae > Streptophyta > Magnoliopsida > Poales > Poaceae > Triticum > Triticum dicoccoides. The sequence goes on along the minus strand of NC_041388.1, from coordinate 418,989,015 downwards.
CATGATACTTCATAAATTATAGATATGTTGGAGACGTATCAGCATCCCCAAGCTTAATTCCTACTCGTCCTTGAGTAGGTAAATGATAAAAGAAATAATTTATGAAGTGTGAATGCTAGAAAAGTGCAAATTTTTTATCAATGATTATTTCAATCAAACTTATCATGTAAAGTAGCAACCGATTCACATGTTAAGGTTCAAACAATGATCTCTCTTGAAACCCAACAACCTATGTTCTCAATCACCAAGCAATTGCAATTCAACTTATTCAATAGAGTTTAAGTAAGAGCTCCACATACTCAACCATCATATAGTCTTCTATGATTGCTAACGCTCACCGCATACACATCAGCAAAATGTTTCAACCGGACACATAGAAAGATAGAGGCTTATAATTTCTCCTCCCAACGTATTCACCTCAAGGGTGATGTCAACAATAATAATTCATGCTACCCCTATCCAACTGGATATATGAGTCTAGATCTTTCCTCGCCACATGATGCTTGCCAAAGGAGAAAAATAAAAAGGAATAGAGAGAAAAACTTTGACTCTTTGCATAAAAGTAAATACATAAAAGTAAAAGATAGGTCCTTCGCAGAGGGAAGCAGAGGTTGACATGCGCTTATTTGTTTGTATGCTCAACCCCTTAGTGCAAAAGAACGTCACGTTATGTTGCCCCTTATGATAGCAAACTTTATTATGCAGTATGTCGCTTTTATTCTTTGTCATCACAAGTTCGTACAACACTTAATTTTCTCTTACACTAAATGATCTCACACTTTTAGAAGCAATTTTTATTGCCTTATTGCACTGATGACAACTTACTTGAAGGATCTTGCTCAATCCTTAGGTAGGTATGGTGGACTCCTGAAGATAAGATTTGGGTTTAAGGGTTTTTTGGATGCACAAGTAGTATCTCTACTTGGTGCTGAATTTTTGGCTAGAAAAAATGGGGGGCAAGCACCACATGTTGAAGGATCTATGACAATATAACTTCGATGTGAATATGAACAAACATAAACCATTACGTTGTCTTCCTTGTCCAATGTCAACAATTTTGGTATATAATATTTTGATGGGGTCTCACAATCACAAAAGATTTCCAATATGTGAAAGTTATCTTCCTTATACTAATTATTCGTGAATTGCTTGTATGACCAATATTATGATTATCAAGCCTCAAAAGATTTCACTTTCTAAACCCAATGTGAAGCTCCACTACGCATGATATGATTTCAACTTCATAACATTCAATTTATTCAACAATTTACTCATAGGATATAAGTGAAGCACAAGAGTAAATGACAAGCTACTCCAAAAAGATATAAATGAAAATCATGAGCATAATATTTCTTTCTATCAAATTAATTTAAGTGAAGCGAGATAGAATTTCTTCAAAAATACTAAAGCACGTCGTGCTCAAAAAGATATAAATGAAGCACTAGAGCAATTCCATAGAAAAGAGCTTCGTTGATGGGATGTGAATGCCGCTTACCTAGCCTCCCTGGTAACTATTTGAGGACTCTATTTTATTTAAAAAAATTCATATCTAAGTATTTTATTAAAACAGCAAGCAAAATGAAAATAAAATGACATTCTAAGAATAGCACAACTCATGTGAAGAAGCAAAAACTTAGGCTCAACTGATACTAACCGATAATTGTTGAAGAGGAAAGGAGGGATGCCTATCGAAGCATCCCCAAGATTAGATGATTGATACTTCTTGAAATACTATATTGGGGTGCCTTGGGAATCCACAAGCTTGAGATTTTGTGTCTCCTTAATTCTTCTCATATCACGGTTTTCCTAAATCTCAAAAGCTTCATCTACACAAAAGTCAACAAGAACTCGTGAGATAAGTTAGTATAAACCAATGCAAAAACCTTATCATTCTTTACTGTAGGAAATCACTAAAATTATTATTAAACATTGCATACTAAATTTCTCTTCATATTTAATACTCCTATCCTCAAATAGAATCATTAAACAAGCAAACATATGCAAACAATCCAACCATAAGAGCAATCTGCCAAAACAGTACAGTCTGTAAAGAATGCAAGAGTATCAATACTTACCTAACTCCAAAAGTTATGAAAATTTACCACACTGTAGAAAATTTATCAGAGCTTATTTTGCAAAAAGTTTCAACATTTAATCACATTCTGACTTTTCTAGGGAATTTTTGCAACAGCAATAAACTTTCTGTTTTCAAACAGCAACATGTAGACTTGCAAAATAAGCATAGTAAAGGCTATCATTACCACTTTTATTGAAATAAAAGATGAAAAACATTATTATAAATAACAGAAAGCAAATCCTAACAAAATAAATTGACGCTCCAAGAAAGACACATATCGTGTGACGAATGAAAACATAGCTCCAAGTGAGGTTACCGATAATGTTGGAGACGAAAGAGGGGGCATCCCCAAGCTTAGTTGTTTGGATCTTCCTTGAATATTACCTTGGGGGTGCCTTGGGAATCCCCAAGGTTAGGGTCTTGTCACTCCTTATTCTCCTCATATCGATGTCTCACCCAAAACTTGAAAACTTCAATCACACAAAACATAGCGGAACTTCGTGAGATATGTTAGTATGATAAAGACCAAACCATTTCGCTTTTGGTACTGTCAATGACAAGATTCATAATTGCTCTCACACAATTCCTGCTGTAGCATATCATTTCCACAATTTATATTGAGCAATATAAGCCATAGAAACTAGAAAATAAGCAAACTATGCATTGTAAACAGAATCTGTCAAAAACAGAACAGTATATAGTAATATGTACTCCAACCATACTTCTGCTACTCTAAAAATTCTGAAATATTAGGAAAGCCTAGAAAATTTGTCTATTAATATTATTTAAAAAGAATCATCATTTTATCATGCTTCTGTAAAAAATGAGAATTGTTTTCGTGAGCGCAAAAGTTTTTGTTTTTCAGCAAGATCAAATCAACTATCACCGCAAGCCATCCCAAAGGTCTTACTTGGCACTTTATTGAAACAAAAGCAATAAAACATGATTACTACAATAGCTTAATCATGTGAACACATAAAAACAGTAGGTGAAAGTGTTGGGTTGTCTCCCAACAAGCGCTTTTCTTTAATGCCTTTTAGCTAGGCATGATGATTTCAATGATGCTCGCATAAAAGATAAAAATTGAAACACAAAGAGAGCATCATCAAGCATATGAGTAGCAAATTTAAGCCTAACCCACTTCCTATGCATAGGTATTTTGTGAGCTGATAACCCACAAGTATAGGGGATCGCAACAATTTTCGAGGGTAGAGTACTCAACACAAATTTATTGATTCGACACAAGGGGAGCCAAAGAATATTCTCAAGTATTAGCAGCCGAGTTGTCAATTCAACCACACCTAGAAACTTAATATCTGCAGCAAAGTGTTTAGTAGCAAAGTAATATGATAGTAGTGGTAGCGGTAGCAAAAGGTAATGATAGCAAAAGTAATGTTTTTGGTATTTTGTAGTGATGATAGCAATAGCAACGGAAAAGTAAATAAGCGAAGAACAATATATGGAAAGCTCGTAGGCAATGGATCGGTGATGGAGAATTATGCCATATGCGGTTCATCATGTAACAATCTTAACATAGGGTGACACAGAACTAGCTCCAATTCATCAATGTAATGTAGGCATGTATTCCGAATATAGTCATACGTGCTTATGGAAAAGAACTTGCATGACATCTTTTGTCCTACCCTCCTGTGGCAGCGGGGTCCTAATGGAAACTAAGGGATATTAATGCCTCCTTTTAATAGAGTACCGGAACAAAGCATTAGCACATAGTGAATACATGAACTCCTCAAACTATGGTCATCACCGGTAAGTATCCCGATTATTGTCACTTCGGGGTTAACGGATCATAACACATAATAGGTGACTATAGACTTGCAAGATAGGATCAAGAACTCTCATATATTGATGAAAACATAATAGGTTAAGATCTGAAATCATGGCTCTCGGGCCCTAGTGACAAGCATTAAGCATAGCAAAGTCATAGCAACATCAATCTCAGAACATAATGGATACTAGGGATCAAACCCTAACAAAACTAACTCGATTACATGATAGATCTCATCCAACCCATCACCGTCCAGCAAGCCTACGATGGAATTACGCACGCACGGTGGTGAGCATCATGAAATTGGCGATGGAGGATGGTTGATGATGAAGATGACGATGGCGACTGATTCCCCTCTCCGGAGCCCCGAACGAACTCCAGATTAGCCCTCCCGAGAGGTTTTAGGGCTTGGCGGCGGCTCCATATCGTAAAACGCAATGAATCCTTCTCTCTGATTTTTTTTCTCTCCGAAACCAAATATATAGAGTTGGGGTTGAGGTCGGAGGAGCTCCAGGGGGCCCACGAGGTAGGGGGGCGCGCCCTAGGGGGGCAGGCGCGCCCCCACCCTCGTGGACAGGTGGTGGGCCCCCCTGGTCTTCATCTTTTGCAAGGATTTTTTATTATTTCTGAATAGATGTTCCATGAAGTTTCAGGTCGTTCCGAGAACTTTTGTTTCTGCACATAAATAACACCATAGCAATTTTGCTGAAAACAGCGTCGGTACGGGTTAGTTCCATTCAAATCATGCAAGTTAGAGTCCAAAACAAGGGCAAAAGTGTTTGGAAAAGTAGATACGACGGAGACGTATCAACTCCCCCAAGCTTAAACATTTGCTTGTCCTCAAGCAATTCAGTTGATAAACTGAAAGTGATAAAGAAAAACATTTACAAACTTTGTTTGCTCTTGTTGTTGTAAATATGTAAAGCCAGCATTCAAGTTTTCAGCAAAGATTATGACTAACCACATTCACAATAACGCTTAGGTCTCAAGTTTACTCATATCAATGGCATAATCAACTAGCGAGCAATAATAATAAATCTCGGATGACAACACATTCTCAAAAGAATCATAATATGATATAACAAGATGGTATCTCGCTAGCCCTTTCTGAGACCGCAAAACATAAATGTAGAGCACCTTTAAAGATCAAGGACTGACTGGACATTGTAATTCATGGTAAAAGAGATCCAGTCAAGTCATACTCAATGTAAACTAATAGTAATGAATGCAAATGACGGTGGTGCTCTCCAACTGGTGCTTTTTAATAAGAAGATGATGACTCAACATGAAAGTAAATAGATAGGCCCTTCGTAGAGGGAAGCAGGGATTTGTAGAGGTGCCAGAGCTCGGTTTTGAAATAGAGATGAATAATATTTTGAGAGGTATACTTTCATTGTCAACATAACAACCAAGTGATGGCAATATCTTCCATGCTACACACATTATAGGCGGTTCCCAAACAGAATGGTAAAGTTTATACTCCCCCTCCACCAATAAGCATCAATCCATGGCTTGCTCGAAACAACGAGTGCCTCCAACTAACAAGAGTCCCAGGGGGAGTTTTGTTTGCAATTATTTTGATTTGATTTGCATAAAGCATGAGACTGGGCATCCTGGTGACCAGCCACTTTCTCGTGAGTGAGAAGCGGAGTCCACTCCTCTTGAGAATAACCTGCCTAACATGGAAGATACGGACATCCCTAGTTGATACATGAGCTATTCGAGCATACAAAACAGGATATTTATTTGAAGGTTTAGAGTTTGGCACATACAAATATACTTGGAACGGCAGATAGATACCGTATATAGGTAGCTATGGTGGACTCATATGGAATAATTTTGGGGTTTATGGAGTTGGATGCACAAGCAGTATTCCCGCTTAGTACAGGTGAAGGCTAGCAAAAGACTGGGAAGCAACCAGCTAGAGAGCGACAACAGTCATGAACATGCATTAAAATTAAGCAACACCGAATGCAAGCATGAGTAGGATATAATACACCATGAACATAAATATCATGAAGGCTATGTTGATTTTGTTTCAACTACATGCGTGAACATGCGCCAAGTCAAGTCACTTAAATCATTCAGAGGAGGATACCACCCTATCATACCACATCACAACCATTTTAATAGCATGTTGGCACGCAAGGTAAACCATTATAAGCTCCTAGCTAATCAAGCATGGCACAAGAAACTATGATCTCTAGTTGTCATGGCAAACATGTTTATTCATAATAGGCTGAATCAGGAATGATGAACTAATCATATTTACAAAAACAAGAGAGATCGAGTTCATTCCAGCTTTTCTCATCTTAGTCAGTCCATCATATATCGTCATAATTGCCTTTCACTTGCACGACCAAATAGTGTGAATAATAATAATAGTGCACATGCGTTGGACTAAGCTGGAATCTGCAAGCATTCAATAAACAGGAGAAGACAAGGCAATATGGGCTCTTTTCTCAGATCAACAATAATGCATATAAGAGCTACTTCAACAATTTAATTATGGTCTTCTCCTATCGACCCCCAAAGAAAAGAAAATAAATAAAACGGTTTACATGGGAAAGCTCCCAACAAGCAAAAGAAGAACAGGAAATCTTTTTGGGTTTTCTTTTTAATTACTACTACAAGCATGGAAAGTAAACTAATTAAAAGCTACAACTAATTTTTTTGGTTTTTCTTAAGGTTTATTAAACACACAAGAAGAAAGCATAAAAAGGAAAATAAACTAGCATGGATGATACAATGAAAAAGTATGAGCACCCACATCTAGCAATGAGTGTGTGAACATGAATGTAATGTCGATGAGAAATGCGTACTCCACCAAGCTTAGGCTTTTGGCCTAAGTTGGTCTATGGCCACGGTTGGCCTGGCGGATATCCATAATAATAGTTGGGGTCGTACTAAGATGCAGCGGCTATCGCCTCCTAAGCTGCAGCGTGGCGACGAGCGGCCTCCACCCCCCTCTCATACTCATCTGCCTCCTCTCTGGTAATAACATAGCTTCCTTTTGCCTGATAATCAAAGAAGGCAGGAGCAGGGAGAGTAATACGGACAGCACGACGTCTGTCAAAGATTGGACGATACCGGAGAGGTGATTCATTCCTCTCGACAAACTGGTGGTGAACCATAGCATTAAAGTCTAGGTAAGCAGGAGGTAATTCAATATCATCATTACATATAGTTACACCAAGAAAATCAGCTAAGCGGGTTGCATAAATTCCACCAAAGAAATCTCCATTAAATCTATTCATATGCAACCTACGTGCAACAATGGCTCCCAAATTATAAGATTTATCCCCCAACACATCACTCCTAAGAATACTGAGGTTGGGGACACACATTTGACATGCTTCATCTTTATCGTTAATGCATCTACCTATGAAGAGAGCAAAATAATGTGTAGCAGGAAAATGGATGCTCCCTATGGTATCTTGTGTTATATCTCTAG
>NC_041388.1:418968111-418981465 GCF_002162155.2 Triticum dicoccoides | reverse complement strand
ATACTAGCAAGAAAATCCCTAAATTCAGATTTGCGGGGTTCCCTGATACTACCCCATTGTGGAAGTTTGTAAGCAGTGGTAAAATTCTCTAAGTCCATAGTGTAAGAATTTTCATAAAGATCAAACAGGACAGTTGGAGAATTACGTGAAGATGAAAATTCAAACCTCCTCACAAAAGAACGCAAGTATGTGTTAAATTCTTCCTTAATTCCCGCTCGATCCATAAAGTTTTCCGAAGGCCATTCACAAGGACGCACTGGAGCGTTTCTTGGTGGCTCATCATCAGCATCACGCATTGCAAGCTTGGGTCCTTGCTTCCTTGAAGAACCACCTTGGTACATTTTCCTAAGCATATTTCTTCCTCTGAAAAAATTCTGAAATTTTTTAGTAACTTCAAAATAAAAGTAAACCAAACTCAACAAAATTGATAGCAACTACTCCTACAAGTGTCTAGAGCCTATATCATGCATCAAAACTACTTTTGACCATATACATTTGACATGCAAGATCAAGAACAGGGTCACCTAAGCAGCACAAATTTGCAATGAATAAAGCACTAGAACAAAAACTAATTGGAGCAATGGAAGAGTCACATACCAAGGAACAATCTCCCCAAGCAGTTTTGTGAGAGGTGCTTTGAGCAAGGAGATCGCAAATGGTAGCAAAATAAGCTTGGACTCGGGTTTGAGCTGGATATTCATGTTTGTGGGAGGAAGGAGTGTGTGGGTGCAGGAATAAGTGGAGGAGGGCCACCGTGGGCCCACGAGGCAGGGGGTGCGCCCAAGGGGGTAAGGCGCACCCTCCACCCTCGTGGCCGGGTGGACGCCCCCCGTGCTGTGTTCTCGGTGCCAAATATTCTCAAATATTTCAGAAAAAAATCATATTTAAATTTCATGGCATTTGGAGAACTTTTATTTTCGTGGTATTTTTATATTACACGGATAATTCAGATAACAGATAGAAAATACTATTTTTATTTTATTTAATATAAATAACAGAAAGTAAAAGGAGGGTACAGAAGGTTGTGCCTTCTAGTTTCATCCATCTCATGCTCATCAAAAGGAATCCACTAACAAGGTTGATCAAGTCTTGTTAACGAACTCATTCCGAATAACATGGAACCGGAGAAATTTCGAATAACACTATGTTACCTCAACGGGGATATGCACATCCCCAATAATAATAATATCATATTTCTTCTTGACACTAGGAAGGAAATTCAAAACCTCCAAAAATAATCGATGGAATTTTTCCAATAGAGTTGATACTATGAACTTGAGGTTGTTTCCTCGGAAAGTGTACCGTATGCTCATTACCATTAACATGAAAAGTGACATTTCCTTTAGTGCAATCAATAATAGCCCCTGCAGTATTCAAAAAGGGTCTTCCAAGAATAATAGACATACTATCGTCCTTGGGAATATCAAGAATAACAAAGTCTGTTAAAATAGTAATGTTTGCCACTACAACAGGCACATCCTCACAAATACTGACAGGTATAGTAGTTGATTTATCAGCCATTTGCAAAGATATTTCAATAGGTGTCAACTTATTCAAATCAAGTCTATGATATAAAGAGAGAGGCATAACACTAACACCGGCTCCAAGATCACATAAAGCAGTTTTAATATAGTTTCTTTTAATGGAGCATGGTATAGTTGGTACACCGGGATCTCCTAGTTTCTTAGGTATTCCACCTTTAAAAGTATAATTAGTAAGCATGGTGGAAATTGCAGCTTCCGGTATCTTTCTTTTATTAGTAACAATATCTTGCATGTACTTAGCATAAGGATTCATTTTAAGCATATCAGTTAATCGCATACACAAAAAGATAGGTCTAATCATTTCAGCAAAGCGCTCAAAATCCTCATCATCCTTTTTCTTGGATGGTTTGGGAGGAAAAGGCATGGGTTTCTGAACCCAAGGCTCTCTTTCCTTACCGTGTTTCCTAGCAACAAAGTCTTTCTTATCATAACGTTGATTCTTTGATTGTGGGTTATCAAGATCAACAGCAGGTTCAATTTCTATATCATTATCATTACTAGGTTGAGCATCATCATGAACATTATCATTAACATTATCACTAGTTTCAGGTTCATTACCAGATTGTGTTTCAGCATCAGAGATAGAAATATCATTTGGATTCTCAGGTGTTTCAGTAATAGGTTCACTAGAAGCATGCAAAGTCCTATCATTTTTCTTTTTCTTCCTATTAGAAGGACTAGGTGCATCCACATTATTTCTTTGAGAATCTTGCTCAATTCTCTTAGGGTGGCCTTCAGGATACAAAGGTTCCTGAGTCATTCTACCACCTCTAGTCATAACTCTAACAGCGTTATCATTACTCTTACTATTCAATTCATTGGGCAAATCATTTTGAGCTTTAAGTACTTGTTCTACTTGAGTGGTAACCATAGAAGCGTGTTTACTAATAAGTTTAAGTTCACCTTTGACATTAGCCATATATAATTACCCAAGTGTTCAAGCATATCTGAATTGTATTTCAATTGTCTACCAAAATAAGCATTGAAGTCTTCTTGCTTAGCCATAAATTTATCAAACTCATCTAAGCATGGGCTAACAAACTTAGTAAATGGAATTCTTCTTTATCATATCTATAGAGAGAATTTACCTTTACTACCTGTGTCGGGTTATCAAAACCATGTACTTCTTCAATAGGTAATGGATTAAGATCATATGTTTCTTCAACAGGCGGTAAATTAAGACCGTGTATTTCTTCAATACGAGGTAAATTCTTAACATCTTCAGCTTTAATACCTTTTTCTTTCATAGATTTCTTTGCCTCTTTCATATCTTCAGGACTGAGAAATAGAATACCCCTCTTCTTTGGAGTTGGTTTAAGAATAGGCTCAGGAGCTGGCTCAGGAAGTGTCCAATTATTTTCATTTTTCAACATATTATTCAATAGAATTTCAGCTTCATCCAGAGTTCTTTCCCTGAAAAACAGAACCAGCACAACTATCCAGGTAATCTCTGGAGGCATCGGTTAGTCCATTATAAAAGATATCAAGTATTTCATTTTTCTTAAGAGGATGATCAGACAAAGCATTACGTAATTGGAGAAGCCTTACCCAAGCTTGTGGGAGACTCTCTTCTTCAATTTTTTTTTCACAAAATTATATATATCCCTTAAAGCAGCTTGTTTCTTATGGGCAGGGAAATATTTAGCAGAGAAGTAATAAATCATATCCCAGGGACTACGCACACAACCAGGATCAAGAGAATTAAACCATATCTTAGCATCACCCTTTAATGAGAACGGAAATAATTTAAGGATATAAAAGTAACGAGTTCTCTCATCATTAGTGAACAGGGTGTCTATATCATTTAGTTTAGTAAGATGTGCCACAACAGTTTCAGATTCATAGCCATGAAAAGGATCAGATTCAACCAAAGTAATTATATTAGGATCAACATAGAATGCATAACCCTTATCAGTAACAAAGATAGGTGAAGTAGAAAAAGCAGGGTCAGGTTTCATCCTAGCATTTAGAGATTGCTTATTCCATTTAGCTAATAACCTCTTAAGTTCATAACTATCTTTGCAAGCTAAAATAGCTAAAGAAGCTTCTTTATCAAAAACATAACCCTTAGGAATAACGGGCAATTCTTCATCATCACTTTCATCAATATTATCAGATTCAATATTTTCATTCTCTCTAACCCTAGCAAGTTGTTCATCAAGAAATTCACCAAGTGGCACAGTAGTATCAAGCATAGAAGTAGTTTCATCATAAGTATCATGCATAGCAGAAGTGGCATCATCAATAACATGCGACATATCAGAACGAATAGCAGAAGCAGGTTTAGGTGCCGCAAGCTTACTCAAAATAGAAGGTGAATCAAGTGCAGAGCTAGATGCCAGTTCCTTACCTCCCCTCGTAGTTGAGGGATAAATCTTGGTTTTTGGATCTCTCAAGTTCTTCATAATGATCAGCAGATATAAATCCCAAGTGACTCAAAGAATAGAGCTACGCTCCCCGGCAACGGCACCAGAAAATAGTCTTGATAACCCACAACTATAGGGGATTGCAACAGTTTTCGAGGGTAGAGTATTCAACCCAAATTTATTGATTTAACACAAGGGGAGCCAAAGAATATTCTCAACTATTAGCAGCTGAGTTGTCAATTCAACCACACCTGGAAACTTAATATTTAAAGCAAAGTGTTTAGTAGAAAAGTAATATGATAGTAGTGGTAGCGGTAGCAAAAGTAATGTTTTTGGTATTTTGTAGTGATGATAGCAATAGCAACGGAAAAGTAAATAAGCGAAGAAGAATATATGGAAAGCTTGTAGGCAATGGATCGGTGATGGAGAATTATGCCGGATGCGGTTCATCATGTAACAATCATAACATAGGGTGACACAGAACTAGCTCCAATTCATCAATGTAATGTAGGCATGTATTCCGAATATAGTCATACGTGCTTATGGAAAAGAACTTGCATGACATCTTTTGTCCTACCCTCCCGTGGCAGTGGGGTCCTAATTGAAACTAAGGGATATTAAGGCCTCCTTTTAATAGAGTACCAGAACAAAGCATTAGCACATAGTGAATAGATAAACTCCTCAAACTATGGTCATCACCGGTAAGTATCCCGATTATTGTCACTTCGGGGTTAACGGATCATAACACATAATAGGTGACTATAGACTTGCAAGATAGGATCAAGAACTCTCATATATTGATGCAAACATAATAGGTTCAGATCTGAAATCATGGCACTCGGGCCCTAGTGACAAGCATTAAGCATAGCAAAGTCATAGCAACATCAATCTCAGAACATAGTGGATACTAGGGATCAAACCCTAACAAAACTAACTCGATTACATGATAGATCTCATCCAACCCATCACCATCCAGCAAGCCTACGATGGAATTACTCACGCACGGCGGTGAGCATCATGAAATTGGCAATGGAGGATGGTTCATGATGACAATGGCGACGGATTCCCCTCTCCGGAGCCCCGAACGAACTCCAGATTAGCCCTCCCGAGATGTTTTAGGGCTTGGCGGCGGCTCTGTATCGTAAAACGCGATGAATCCTTCTCTCTGATTTTTTTCTCTCCGGAACAAAATATATAGAGTTGGAGTTGAGGTCAGAGGAACTCTAGGGGGCCCACGAGGTAGGGGGCGCGCCCTAGGGGGGCAGGCGTACCCCCACCCTCGTGGACAGGTGGTGGGCCCCCTGGTCTTCATCTTTTGCAAGGATTTTTTATTATTTCCGAATAGATGTTCCGTGAAGTTTCAAGTCATTCCGAGAACTTTTGTTTCTGCCCATAAATAACACCATAGCAATTCTGCTGAAAACAGCGTCGGTCCGGGTTAGTTCCATTCAAATCATGCAAGTTAGAGTCCAAAACAAGGGCAAACGTGTTTGTGAAAGTAGATACGACAGAGATGTATCATGAGCAAATAAATTTTGGGAGAAAGGATCGACTAGCCTAGGAAGGCAAAACAAGTGCAACTTCAGGATTTTCAACACATAGAGAGGAAACTTGATATTATTGCAATTCCTACAAGCATATGTTCCTCCCTCATAATAATTTTCAGTAGCATCATGAATGAATTCAACAATATAGCTATCGCATAAAGCATTCTTTTCATGATGCATAAGCATATAAATTTGATTACTCTCCACATAAGCAAATTTATTCTCATGAATAGTAGTGGGAGCAAACTCAACAAAATAACTATCATCAAAGTGAAAATTAAAATCATGATGACAAGTTTCATGGTTATTATTATTCTTTATAGCATACATGTCATCACCATAATCATCATAGATAGCAACATTGTTATCATAGTCAATTGAAACCTCTTCCAAAATAGTGGATTCATCACTAAATAAAGTCAAAACCTTGTTGGGTTTCGTAGTAATTTCAAAAAAATTCCTACGCTCATGCAAGATCATGGTGATGCATAGCAACGAGAGGGGAGAGTATGATCTACGTACCTTGTAGATCGACAACGGAAGCGTTTGGTTGATGTAGTCGTACGTCTCCACGGCCCGACCGATCAAGCACCGAAACTCGGCACCTCCGAGTTCTAGCACACGTTCAGCTCGATGACGATCCCCGAACTCCCATCCAGCAAAGTGTCGGGGAAGAGTTCCGTCAGCACGATGGCGTGGTGACGATCTTGATGCACTACCATCGCAGGGCTTCGCCTAAGCACCGCTACAATATTATCGAGGACTATGGTGGCAGGGGGCGCTGCACACGGCTAAGAATAAGATCACGTGGATCAACTTGTGTCTCTCTGGGGTTCCCCTGCCTCCGTATATAAAGGACCAAGGGGGGGCGGTGCGGCCGGCCTAGGAGAGGCGCGCCAAGAGGAGTCCTACTCCCTCTGGGAGTAGGATCCCCCCCCCCAATCCTAGTTGGAATAGGACTCGCGGAGGGTGGGAAAAGAGAGAGGGGGGCCGGCCCCCTCTCCTTGTCCTATTCGGACCAAGGGAGGGGAGGGGCGCGCGGCCCATCTTGGGCTGCCCCTTCTCTTTTCCACTAAGGCCCACTAAGGCCATATAGCTCCCGGGGGGTTCCGGTAACCTCCCGGTACTCCGGTAAAATCCCGATTTCACCCGGAACACTTCCGATATCCAAACATAGGCTTCCAATGTATCAATCTTTATGTCTCGGCCATTTCGAGACTCCTCGTTATGTCCATGATCACATCCGGGACTCCGAACAACCTTCGGTACATCAAAATGCATAAACTCATAATATAACTGTCATCGTAACCTTAAGCGTGCGGACCCTACGGGTTCAAGAACAATGTAGACATGACCGAGACATGTCTCCGGTCAATAACCAATAGCGGAACCTGGATGCTCATATTGGCTCCTACATATTCTACGAAGATCTTTTATCGGTCAGACCGCATAACAACATACGTTGTTCCCTTTTTCATCGGTATGTTACTTGCCCGAGAATCAATCGTCGGTATCCTATACCTAGTTCAATCTCGTTACCGGCAAGTCTCTTTACTCGTTTTGTAATACATCATCCCGCAACTAACTCATTAGTTGCAATGCTTGCAAGGCTTAAGTGATGTGCATTTCCGAGAGGGCCCAGAGATACCTCTCCGACAATCGGAGTGACAAATCCTAATCTCGAAATACGCCAACCCAACATGTACCTTTGGAGACACCTGTAGAGCTCCTTTATAATCACCCGGTTACGTTGTGACATTTGGTAGCACACAAAGTGTTCCTCTGGCAAACAGGAGTTGCATAATCTCATAGTCATAGGAACATGTATAAGTCATGAAGAAAGCAATAGCAACATACTAAACGATCGGGTGCTAAGCTAATGGAATGGGTCATGTCAATCAGATCATTCAACTAATGATGTGATCACGTTAATCAAATAACAACTCTTTGTCCATGGTTAGGAAACATAACCATCTTTGATCAACAAGCTAGTCTAGTAGAGGCATACTAGTGACACTCTGTTTGTCTATGTATTCACACATGTATTATGTTTCCGGTTAATACAATTCTAGCATGAATAATAAACTTTTATCATGATATAAGGAAATAAATAATAACTTTATTATTGCCTCTAGGGCATATTTCCTTCAGTCTCCCACTTGCACTAGAGTCAATAATCTAGATTACACAGTAATGATTCTAACACCCATGGAGCCTTGGTGCTGATCATGTTTTGCTCGTGGAAGAGGCTTAGTCAACGGGTCTGCAACATTCAGATCCGTATGTATCTTGCAAATCTCTATGTCTCCCACCTGGACTAGATCCCGGATGGAATTGAGGCGTCTCTTGATGTGCTTGGTTCTCTTGTGGAATCTGGATTCCTTTGCCAAGGCAATTGCACCAGTATTGTCACAAAAGATTTTCATTGGACCCGATGCACTAGGTACCACACCTAGATCGGATATGAACTCCTTCATCCAGACTCCTTGATTTGCTGCTTCTGAAGCAGCTATGTATTCCGCTTCACACGTAGATCCCGCCACGACGCTTTGTTTAGAACTGCACCAACTAACAGCTCCACCGTTTAATGTAAACACGTATCCGGTTTGCGATTTAGAATCGTCCGGATCAGTGTCAAAGCTTGCATCAACGTAACCATTTACGATGAGCTCTTTGTCACCTCCATATACGAGAAACATATCCTTAGTCCTTTTCAGGTACTTCAGGATGTTCTTGACCGCTGTCCAGTGATCCACTCCTGGATTACTTTGGTACCTCCCTGCTAGACTTATAGCAAGGCACACATCAGGTCTGGTACACAGCATTGCATACATGATAGAGCCTATGGCTGAAGCATAGGGAACATCTTTCATCTTCTCTCTATCTTCTGCAGTGGTCGGGCATTGAGTCCGACTCAATTTCACACCTTGTAACACAGGCAAGAACCCTTTCTTCGCTTGATCCATTTTGAACTTCTTCAAAATCTTGTCAAGGTATGTGCTTTGTGAAAGTCCAATTAAACGTCTTGATCTATCTCTATAGATCTTTATGCCTAATATGTAAGCAGCTTCACCGAGGTCTTTTATTGAAAAACTCTTATTCAAGTATCCCTTTATGTTATCCAGAAATTCTATATCATTTCCAATCAGTAATATGTCATCCACATATAATATCAGAAATGCTACAGAGCTCCCACTCACTTTCTTGTAAATACAGGCTTCTCCAAAAGTCTGTATAAAACCAAATGCTTTGATCACACTATCAAAGCGTTTATTCCTACTCCGAGAGGCTTGCACCAGTCCATAAATGGATCGCTGGAGCTTGCACACTTTGTTAGTTCCCTTTGGATTGACAAAACCTTCCGGTTGCATCATATACAACTCTTCTTCCAGAAATCCATTCAGGGATGCAGTTTTGACATCCATCTGCCAAATTTCATAATCATAAAATGCGGCTATTGCTAACATGATTCGGACAGACTTAAGCATCGCTACGGGTGAGAAGGTCTCATCGTAGTCAATCCCTTGAACTTGCCGAAACCCTTTTGCGACAAGTCGAGCTTTGTAGACAGTAATATTACCGTCGGCGTCAGTCTTCTTCTTGAAGATCCATTTATTCTCAATTGCTTGCCGATCATTGGGCAAGTCAACCAAAGTCCACACTTTGTTCTCATACATGGATCCCATCTCAGATTTCATGGCTTCAAGCCATTTTGCGGAATCTGGGCTCACCATCGCTTCTTCATAGTTCGTAGGTTCATCATGATCTAGTAGCATGACTTCCAGAACAGGATTACCGTACCACTCTGGTGCGGATCTTACTCTGATTGATCTACGAGGTTCAGTAGTATCTTGTTCTGAAGTTTCATGATCATTATCATTAGCTTCCTCACTAATTGGTGTAGGTGTCACAGAAACAGTTTTCTGTGATGCACTACTTTCCAATAAGGGAGCAGGTACAGTTACCTCGTCAAGTTCTACTTTCCTCCCACTCACTTCTTTCGAGAGAAACTCCTTCTCTAGAAAGTTTCCGAACTTAGCAACAAAAGTCTTGCCTTCGGATCTGTGATAGAAGGTGTATCCAATAGTCTCCTTTGGATATCCTATGAAGACACATTTCTCCGATTTGGGTTTGAGCTTATCAGGTTGAAGCTTTTTCACATAAGCATCGCAGCCCCAAACTTTCAGAAACGACAACTTTGGTTTCTTGCCAAACCATAGTTCATAAGGCATCGTCTCAACAGATTTTGATGGTGCCCTATTTAACGTGAATGCACCCGTCTCCAAAGCATAACCCCAAAACGATAGCGGTAAATCAGTAAGAGACATCATAGATCGCACCATATCTAGTAAAGTACGATTACGACGTTCGGACACACCATTACACTGTGGTGTTCCGGGTGGCGTGAGTTGCGAAACTATTCCACATTGTTTCAAATGTATACCAAACTCGTAACTCAAATATTCTCCTCCATGATCAGATCGTAGAAACTTTATTTTCTTGTTATGATGATTTTCAACTTCACTCTGAAATTCTTTGAACTTTTCAAATGTTTCAGACTTATGTTTCATTAAGTAGATATACCCATATCTGCTTAAGTCATCTGTGAAGGTGAGAAAATAACGATATCCGCCACGAGCCTCAATATTCATCGGACCACATACATCTGTATGTATGATTTCCAACAAATCTGTTGCTCTCTCCATAGTACCGGAGAACGGCGTTTTAGTCATCTTGCCCATGAGGCACGGTTCGCAAGTACCAAGAGATTCATAATCAAGTGGTTCCAAAAGTCCATCAGTATGGAGTTTCTTCATGCGCTTTACACCGATATGACCTAAACGGCAGTGCCACAAATAATTTGCACTATCATTATCAACTCTGCATCTTTTGGCTTCAACATTATGAATATGTGTGTTACTACTATCGAGATTCAATAAGAATAGACCACTCTTCAAGGGTGCATGACCATAAAAGATATTACTCATATAAATAGAACAACCATTATTCTCTGATTTAAATGAATAACCGTCTCGCATCAAACAAGATCCAGATATAATGTTCATGCTTAACGCTGGCACCAAATAACAATTATTCAGGTCTAATATTAATCCCGAAGGTAGATGTAGAGGTAGCGTGCCGACCGCGATCACATCGACTTTGGAACCGTTTCCCACGCGCATCGTCACCTCGTCCTTAGCCAATCTTTGCTTAATCCGTACTCCCTGTTTTGAGTTGCAAATATTAGCAATAGAACCAGTATCAAATACCCAGGTGCTACTGCGAGCATTAGTAAGGTACACATCAATAACATGTATATCACATATACCTTTGTTCACCTTGCCATCCTTCTTATCCGCCAAATACTTGGGGCAGTTCCGCTTCCAGTGACCAGTCTGCTTGCAGTAGAAGCACTCAGTTTCAGGCTTAGGTCCAGACTTGGGTTTCTTCTCTTGAGCAGCAACTTGCTTGCTGTTCTTCTTGAAGTTCCCTTTCTTCTTCCCTTTGCCCTTTTTCTTGAAACTAGTGGTCTTGTTGACCATCAACACTTGATGCTCCTTTTTGATTTCTACCTCTGCAGCTTTCAGCATTGCGAAGAGCTCGGGAATAGTCTTATTCATCCCTTGCATATTATAGTTCATCACGAAGCTCTTGTAGCTTGGTGGCAGTGATTGGAGAATTCTGTCAATGACGCAATCATCTGGAAGATTAACTCCCATTTGAATCAAGTGATTATTATACCCAGACATTTTGAGTATATGCTCACTAATAGAACTGTTCTCCTCCATCTTGCAGCTATAGAACTTATTGGAGACTTCATATCTCTCAATCCGGGCATTTGCTTGAAATATTAACTTCAACTCCTGGAACATCTCATATGCTCCATGACGTTCAAAACGTTGTTGAAGTCCCGGTTCTAAGCCGTAAAGCATGGCACAGTGAACTATCGAGTAGTCATCAGCTTTGCTCTGCCAGACATTCACAACATCTGGTGTTGCTCCAGCAGCAGGCCTGGCACCCAGCGGTGCTTCCAGGATGTAATTCTTCTGTGCAGCAATGAGGATAATCCTCAAGTTACGGACCCAGTCCATGTAATTGCTACCATCATCTTTCAACTTTGCTTTCTCAAGGAACGCATTAAAATTTAATGGAACAATAGCACGGGCCATTTATCTACAATCATACATAAACAAGCAAGATATTATCAGGTACTAAGTTCATGATAAATTTAGGTTCAATTAATCATATTACTTAAAGAACTCCCACTTAGATAGACATCCCTCTAATCCTCTAAGTGATTACGTGATCCAAATCAACTAAACCATGTCCGATCATCACGTGAGATGGAGTAGTTTCATTGGTGAACATCACTATGTTGATCATATCTACTATATGATTCACACTCGACCTTTCGGTCTCCGTGTTCCAAGGCCATATCTGTATATGCTTGGCTCGTCAAGTATAACCAGAGTATTCCGCGTGTGCAACTGTTTTGCACCCGTTGTATTTTGAACATAGAGCCTATCACACCCGATCATCACGTGGTGTCTCAGCATGAAGAACTTTCGCAACGGTGCATACTCAGGGAGAACACTTCTTGATAATTTAGTGAGAGATCATCTTATAATGCTACCGTCAATCAAAGCAAGATAAGATGCATAAAAGATAAACATCACATGCAATCAATATAAGTGATATGATATGGCCATCATCATCTTGTGCTTGTGATCTCCATCTTCGAAGCACCGTCATGATCACCATTATCACCGGCGCGACACCTTGATCTCCATCGTAGCATCGTTGTCGTCTCGCCAATTTTATGCTTCCACGACTATCGCTACCGCTTAGTGATAAAGTAAAGCATTACAGCGTGATTGCATTGCATACAATAAAGCGACAACCATATGGCTCCTGCCAGTTGCCGATAACTCGGTTACAAAACATGATCATCTCATACAATAAAATTTAGCATCATGTCTTGACCATATCACATCACAACATGCCCTGCAAAAACAAGTTAGACCTCCTCTACTTTGTTGTTGCATGTTTTACGTGGCTGCTACGGGCTTAAGCAGGAACCAATCTTACCTACGCATCAAAACCACAATGATAGCTTGTCAAGTTGGTGTTGTTTTAACCTTCGCAAGGACCGGGCGTAGCCACACTCAGTTCAACTAAAGTTGGAGAAACTGTCACCCGCAAGCCACCTATGTGCAAAGCACGTCGGGAGAACCGGTCTTGCATAAGCGTACGCGTAATGTCGGTCCGGGCCGCTTCGTCCAACAATACCGCCGAACCAAAGTATGACATGCTGGTAAGCAGTATGACTTATATCGCCCACAACTCACTTGTGTTCTACTCGTGCATATAACATCAACATATAAAACCTAGGCTCGGATGCCACTGTTGGGTTTCATAGTAATTTCAAAAAATTTCCTACGCTCACGCAAGATCATGGTGATGCATAGCAACGAGAGGGGAGAGTATGATCTACGTACCTTGTAGATCGACAACGGAAGCGTTTGGTTGATGTAGTCGTACGTCTCCACGGCCCGACCGATCAAGCACCGAAACTACGGCACCTTCGAGTTCTAGCACACGTTCAGCTCGATGACGATCCCCGGACTCCAATCCAGCAAAGTGTCAGGGAAGAGTTCCGTCAGCACGACGGCGTGGTGACGATCTTGATGCACTACCGTCGCAGGGCTTCGCCTAAGCACCGCTACAATATTATCAAGGACTATGGTGGCAGGGGGCGCCGCACATGGCTAAGAATAAGATCATGTGGATCAACTTGTGTCTCTCTGGGGTTCCCCTGCCTCCGTATATAAAGGACCAAGGGGGGGTGCGGCCGGCCTAGGAGAGGCGCGCCAGGAGGAGTCCTACTCCCTCTGGG